>NC_057807.1:128329801-128330564 GCF_018294505.1 Triticum aestivum | reverse complement strand
GAGGTCCGTTTCCTCTGTTTTGCGGTATGCCACACCCCTCCCGATAAACAAGACTCCCGTTTCGACCATAGGAGGTCCGTTTCCTCCATTTTGCGGTATGCCACACCCCTCCCGATCAACAGGACCCCCGCTCCGACCGTAGGAGGTTCGTTTCCTCCGTTCTGCGGTATGCCACACCCCTCCCGATCAACAGGACCCCGTTCCGAACGTAGGAGGTCCGTTTCCTCCGCTCTGCGGTACGCCAGGCCTCGTTTCCATTGCCTGTTCCGTCCAAGCCCTCCCGATGAACACGACCATGCATTCCGTTCCGACACAGCTGGTTGGCTCCCCATGAACACGACGACGATGCTGTTTCTCCGTTCCGACCCATCCATGTACGTATGCGCAAATAGGCGTTCAAGACGCTGCCCGTATGTACGTACGTGGCCGTATTTTCTTTCTTGCACCCTGGCCATTGTACGTACGTGTACACGCTACGTGCGCGCCTCTACTACGACACGTGCGCGCCTCTACATCCACCAGTATATATGTACGTACACGTTCGCGACCAGAATGACAACGCTACGTACGCTTCGACCAGGTGGGTCCCGACTGTCAGGCACTTCCTTGCGTGCGAAGATGTAGCTGGTGGGTCCCAGAAGTCAGGGGCAAATCGTTTTTTTGCCCGGACGGACTTCCTTGCGTGCAAAGATGTAGCCGGTGGGTCCCAGCAGTCAGGGGGGCGAATCATTTTTTTTTTGCTCGGACGCACTTCCTTGCGTGC
>NC_057807.1:128319727-128329447 GCF_018294505.1 Triticum aestivum | reverse complement strand
GTGCGAAGATGAAGCTGGTGGGCCCCAGCAGTCAGGGGAACATTTCTTCCGTGAAATACAGTGGCCCGTCCAGTGGGTCCCAGCTGTCAGGTGGAGGAATCATTATTTTCCGCGTAATAAGGAGGCACTTCCTTGATGTGGCCGTGGACCCAACTGTCAGCCTCTCCACGTACACTCCACGTCCGATGGAAGTCGTTCCTTGACCACGTTAACTAGGCCGCACCGAGAGCAGCACGGCGGTGGACGACGGCAAGGCCTAGGAAGGGGACGATGCGGCAGTGGAAGCCCGCGCGGAGAGGAGTACGAGGGTTCACTGGTTCGACTGTGGTGTGAGGCTGCCATCGCCGCAGGGCCTGGCCAGCGGTGGGAATAGTAGGGGACAGCGAGGCCTCCGCGGCAGCACAGCCGGCCACGGGAGGCAGGAGCATGCGACACGACCGGCGCTGCTTTGGGCGGATGGAGCAAGAAGACCAGAGGTTGAAGAAGCACTACGGCTGTTGGATGGAAATTGTACGGTCACTGGAGCTAGAATCGTTCATATTGACTAAGTTGACAAAGCCCTCCGTCCCCGTCAACTTAGTTGGCCCACAAGTCATCCTCCCACTATGGTGGGTCCCAGCTAGCAGGGGGTATTCATTTTTTTTTGTGCGTAATAAGGAGGCACTTCCTTGCGTGCGAAGATATAGCTAGTGGGTCCGACATGTCAGTGGGGGGAACTTTTTTCACGAAATATAGAGGCCCTTACGGTGGGTCCCAGCTGTCAGGTGGAGGAATCATTATTTTGCGCGTACAGTCCACGGCCGATGGATGTCATTCGTTGACCATGTTGACCAGGCCACGCCGAGAGCACCATGGCGGTGGACGACAGCGAGGCCTAGGAAGGGAACGACACGGAGCCGGGGAAGACTCGACAATGGTTGCCCACGCGGTGGGGAGTACGAGGGTTTAATGGTCCGGCTGCCATCGCCGGAAAATAACAGGAGGTGTGGGTGAGTAGAGGAATGGCCTGGCCAGCAATGAAGTAGGGTGGGGCGGTGCGGCCTGTGCGGCAGCACAGCCGGCCATGGGAGGTGGGAGCAGGCAGTCCCACCGGAGCTGGTTTGGGCGGCTGGAGCAAGAAGATCAGATATTGAAGAAGCAGCACGGCCGTTGGATTAACATCCAACGGTCACTGCTGCTAGAATCGTTTATGGACTAAGTTGACAAAGCCAAAGTACACGTCAACCTAGTAGACCCACAAGTCAGCCTCCAAATCTGTCCCAAACAGCATACAACTCGAAATTTCTAGCCAGATTCAAATTAATTTTAAATCTAAATATACCTTAATTTAAATTCAATGAAATTTTACCCGCACAAAAAAATGAAATTTAAAATATCAAAATCCGAAAGAAAACATAATTTTTGAACTAATTGCCTGTTTGTTGTATTTTTTTCATTTTACAGCCCATTTATTATTACTTATAGCCCATTTCTTATTACTTATAGCCCATTTTATGGGCAAAATGCATCCCTCCTCGTCTTGAAAGATTTCCGGCCCAGCAGGGCGTAGAAAAGCAAGTAGGCCTACGTTGGTTATTCTGCAAAAAACAAAATAGCTGGCTAGCCATTTTCAGAAAGGAAAAAAAACAAACTGGGCTGGTCGTGTGCTAAACATATGAAATAAAAGCCTGGGCTAGACGGGCCACGGGTCCCGCACAATCCAGATGATACCCTTCTCCATCCCGAAAAAACAAAATTACTGCGCGCGCTGCTGGGTCCCTACTGTCATCCTCACCATCTACAGTCATCTCCTTATTCCTCTCGGTTGTTGACCATGTTGACAACACCGGAGGGCGGCGCCGTAGCGAACGAACCAAGGCGGAGGATGATGGTGAGGCCTCGGACGAAAACTAACAGGAGCTGGGGAAGATCACAGCCAGCCATGGGAGGTGGGAGCAGGCGGTGCCGCCAGCGATGGTTTGGCTTTGGCGGCTCGAGGAAGAAGAGACTGAAGAAACACGATAGACGTTGAATGTCAATCCAACGATCAAGGTTGGCACAACCATTTGTTGACTAAGCGGACACCAAGTAGCATACTTTTTTATATATATGAAGAAAACTGCGAGGAAAATGCGTTCGTCTGCCGTCCTCTTCACAAGGAACGTTCGCCACATAAGTGACTAGCACCCTTGGTTTTCAACCGAGAGGTCTTGGGTTCGAGTCCAAGGAACTCTCAATTTTATCCTCCTTCCTTCCTCGCAAAAAAAGGGAAAGAAAATCAAAGACTTGGGAAGGCGTACAGAACAAGCTAGTGTACCAGTAAAGAGACGTTGCCGAGTTTTAGAAAAAAGAAAGACGTGCTCCTGTAGCTGGTTCAAATCCACACCTAGACTATGACTATATATGGTGCTATGCTACTCTGCAAGTAATGAAACTGACATATCCAACGTTTGCTTCTCCTCTTCTCTACTTACTCTGCCTAGCATCAGAAGCTCTGGCCGCAGCAACCATGTCCGCTGGCTGCTCGTCCACCTGCTCTTCAGCAGGCAACAACCAGATATGCGCTAAGTCGCCACCCGTACCATCGCCTGTGGGTCTCATCACACCCCCACCGGCACACGCACCACAGCCGATTGCTCATCGCAACCCACCGACGTTGGTGTGGTGCCACTACTGCAAATCACGCAGAATCATCCGTCGCGTCTCAACCACAATCTGCAACCCTGGCCGAGTCTTCTACAAATGCCCGAATCATGGGGTAATAATATGTTTAAGTGTTGTTCTGCTGCTTTCAGTTGCTGATTTATTTAATAGTTTGGTTGATGATCTTCCAATTTGATTCATGCAGAAAAGGGAAGATTCGTGTGATTTGTATTTCTGGGAAGTTGCTGATGTGGGGAATGCAACTACGCTGATTATTTGGTTAGCCGAGGAATCCCAATACTAGTAGGTTGGGGTGTTGGACAAGTAACTGAAGAAATGACAGAAGAGGAAGATGCAGAGCAGAAGGTTAAAGATGCAGTTCCTCTGATCATGGCCAAGCAACAGCTGCTGAACGGCCTTGACAGCAATGAGGAGATGAAAGAGCTTGTGAAGATAATGGGCAAAATCGATGTGCTCTGTAGGATGATTGTCTCTTTATTTGCAGTGTATGTAGCACTCGTGATGTATTCAGTGGCTACGACATGAGCACTTTGCTGAAACTAGTAATGAATGAAACCTGTGTAGCAGGCTGGGCGTAGTGTTGTGAACATCTAATGATTTCTATTAACGGAAATCAGGGGGTGTCCCCTTTTGCTCATATAAATAAATAAATAGCAAAGGCCCTGTTGGGTCAGCTTTGTTCTCATTCGAAGACGTCGAGCAAATTGCAGTCCAACATCAAACTATGTCATCAAATTCAAGTTTCACAGCCAAATATGAGTACAACTACACAACAATGTCATCATGTTTTAGTTGTCATACAATCACCAAACACAAATCAGCATACATAACAAGTGATGTTCTCACAGCAAAATACTAAACAACATGTTCATCAGGTTTCAGTTGTCATAGCAAACACAATTTCACATAGTAGATAAAAAACATCTTCTGACAGGAAAATACGACAAAAGCAATGTAATCATCATCTACAGCAGTAGCGTCAACATCTTCGCCATGTGTATCAGTCTGAATCGCAATTCCCCACGGTGCCATCTTCTTCTTCGTCCTCAACGTCCTCGAACGTTGGCTTCTTCTTGATCAACTCTTGTATGTCCACAAAACGACAGGCAATCTTTTCGCCGGCGTCATTGACGTGATGGTTCTCAAAGATATTAGGAACATCTATGTTATCTTGTACATCAGGAGCAGTGTAAGCATCATCTTGTTGTGCAACTTCATTAAACGAATTCCTCTGCTCAAACCTTTGCAATACTCTCAAGTCATCGCTACGTGCAAATGTGTCTTCCAAGAAAAATATCTTTGTTGCTTGATTTGCCAAAATAAAAGGCTCGTTGGTCTGATACGCCGCCTTGACATTGATGGATTTGAAATAATCATCAGCTCTGGGTTTTGCGATCCTGGAAAACAGGTTATACCAACAATAGCACAACAGAACCACACACCGATGATCCTTGAAACTGGAGATATACTGCAACTGAACAATGTCTGTTATGTTAGCATACATTTCAGTTGTTTCTTTGTCATACATATCCGTGCTCATGATGGCACTATTTTGTGTCTTCCTGCCTTCGTCTCGTGCAAGGGTGTTGTAGCGCACATCTTCAACAACGCAAGATTCATAATGTCTTACCTGAGTATCAGGACTCATTGGTAGTGAGTAAAGGGCATCATCAACTGCCTGCCATCCTCCCGCATCTTCTTAACCTATGGTTAGAAAATAGATAAGCTGATCATCTTATGTACTCAATATATTAAAAAAACTGACAGTGCACTTCAAAAGCTTACATGGTTCTTGAACCATTTCGCAAATCCTGCCATAACCAGTTTGTCAATGTTTCTTGGATTTTGCGGCAGTAACTCCTCTTTGTAGATGCTGCACAACATAGTGATCGCGTCAAACATCTAAATATATAGGAATGTGCTGCAAGTTTAGTAGATTACGATGTATAAGCTGCAGTACTGCACTTACTTGATATAAGGTAGTATCTCAGGACAGTTATTCAACACATACCAAACCATTTTTTCCAAATCTTTAGGTTTGTCCTCTTGTTGACTCTTCCCTGTAACTCGAATAGAATAATCGAAAACATTGAGCCCGGGATTGTCTTCGCCCACCTCTTTGCTAAGCTGATTAACTATTTCAATATATTTTGAGCAGAATGTCAATGCTTCTGTAGCAATGTAGGCCTCTACAATGGAACCCTCGGGTCTAGCTCTGTTCCTAACATAGCCCTTCAAAGTGCCTAGCCGCCTTTCAATAGGGTACATCCAGCCATACTGTACTGGACCTCTAAGTAGTGCCTCATCAGGTAGATGAATAGCCAAACGCACCATCACATCAAAGAAGGCTGGAGGATATATCTTCTCAAGGTCGCATAGGATAGTTGGTATCTTGTCTCTAAGCACTCCAAAGCATCTATCCTGATATTTCTACTGCAGAGTTCCCTGAAGAATTGTCCCAACTCTGCAACTGCTCTGTATAACTCAGGGCGGCCCAATCCTCTAAGGATAACAGGTAAAACCCTTTGAAGTAGGACATGGCAGTCATGAGTTTTCAACCCTTGTACCTTGTTTCCATCTGCACTGACTCTCCTTTCACGGTTGGAAGCAAATCCATGTGGGAATCTCACACGTGACAGGACCTCGTAGAATTCTTTCCTTTTTACCTTGTCCAAGACGTACACAGCTGGTGTCATCTCCCGTGGTTTACCTTCATCTTGCACCTGCAAATCCTTTCTGATACCCAGGTGTGTTAAATCAATCCTAGATTTTAAGGTATCTTTCGTCTTGCCTTCAATGTTAAGAAGTGTGCCGATAATGCTGTCACATATATTTTTCTCGATGTGCATCACATCAAGATTATGCCGCAGATCCAAATCTTTCCAATATTCCAAGTCCCACAAAGTAGACCTGCGGGTAAACAATAATATCTCTTCTACCGTGCCACGCTTCCTTTTCCCGCTACCATTACCTGGATGGTTTCCTGGTGTAATATGCCTGACCTTCTCTAATTCCACTTGCAACTCATCGGCAGTGAGCCTATTTGGCTCACCACGGTTTTCATGCTTTGCATTGAACACATGTCTTCAGTATTTTCTAGGATGTGGCTTGTCCTTGGCAAGGAAATGGCGGTGTCCAATGTAACAGATCTTGCTAAGTATTGCGTATGACAGCGGATTCCTGTCACAGCGAACACATGCATTGTAACCATGTGTCGTTCGCCCTGACATAGTGCCCAAAGCCGGATAATCATGGATGCACCAAATTACAACAGCACACAGAAAGAAATCAGCTGGTGGGCTGCTATATAGGTCTCGAGTGAGAACACCCTTCCATAGCTGTTGAAGTTCCTCCACAAGAGGCTCCATGAACAAATCAAAATCCTTTCCAGGACTTTTTGGACCTGGGATGAGCAAGGCCATCATGTAGTTTGATTCTTTGGTGCAGACATTTGGAGGCATGTTGTAAGGGATAACAAGCACTGGCCACATGCTATATGTGGCGCTCTGCTAGCCAAATGGGTTAAATCCATCTGAAGCTAAGCCAAGTCTAATGTTTCTCGGGTCGGCAGCAAACTCTTTGTGTTTATCATTGAAGCTTTTCCACTCACTACCATGAGATGGATGGCTCGTTACATTCTGATCTCTGTACTCCTGGTTCCTAGAATGCCACAGTACATCCTCTCTTGTTTCAGCATCATGAAACAACCTCTGCAATCTTGGTGTAATTGGAAAATGTCTCAGAACATTATGATGAATCCTCTTCACATCATCGCCATCTTTCCATCTTGATGATTTGCATTTCGGGCATTCACTTAAGTTGGCATAATCCTTCCAGAACAGAACACAATTATTCTTACAAACATGGATCATATCATATCCAATTCCAACTGCATGAAGGAAATTCTTCATTTTACTGTAGGTGTGTGGCAGCTCAGACGCATTTGGGAAAGATTTGCGGAAAGCAGCCAACATCGCATCAAATGATTTGTTGGTCATCCGCTCAGATGTCTTCACCTGAAGAAAGGTGACCATAGCTGAGAATACTGACAGCTTATTTCCTGGGGTGACAGCAACATTGCATTGTTCTAACATGTGGGCCCACCATTTTTCTTCTGCAGGTGAATGTTCACGGAATGCACAAGCATTTCATAGCATTGTTTCAATGTTGGTCAAACTCACTGGCTCCGCCACCACCACCTCCTCCTCCTCTTCCACTTGAGCATCAGGAAGATCAAGATGGTGATATGCTGCTTCCACGTAGTCAATAACATTGACGTTCACAGCTTCACCATGATGAACCCACCTAGTATATGTGACCGACATCCCATACAAGTGTAGATGATTTTGTACAGTTGACTGGGGTCTTGTAACTGAATTCATACAACTGCTACACAGGCAGAGCACATCTGATTTCGGACCATCGTACTTAGCTCTGATAAAGTTCATGAAGTTTTCAACCCCCTCGACATATGCAGCGGAGAATCTTCGAGCAGAAGTTATCCAAGTCCTGTCTATCTGTTAGACATACAAATTAGTTCTTCTACTAGATATTACAGGAAAAACATATATGCTTTTTTATGAAGTCCAAAAAAATACCTAGGTCGACGTGTAAAGCTATGGCAAGATATTTGGAGGAGCAGATGTAAGTAACGAAATATATGTAAAGCTAATTCAGCAAACAGATTTGAGTGCTAAATTATGGCAGGCTGTTTCAGCAGTCAAGGCCGAGCACACAGCCATCGAACTATCAAGGCCATCGCAACAACAAAGATCGAGTATAAAACGGTGTAGAGCTATTTCACCTAACAGATTGGCTACTAGACCATGGCAATCTACGTCACAATAAATATATGGCAGGATATTTTAGCAACTAATCAGCCTTGGCATGCCATCTCAGCTAAGCAGATTGAGTGCAGAACAGGGCAATGAAGCTTCTTAAGCAGAGCATATTGACAGTAAACTACTTTGGCAAATAGTGAGATTAACAGCGTCTATCAGCTAACATTCAACGGTACACCGACATGAACGGGGCCTCAGTCTAGAATGTGTGTACCGTGGGAGAAGCTGACCGCCGTGCGTCTCCACACGAACGTTGCCAGCGGTGGCGGTGCTGACCGCCGTGCGCCTCCACAAGAACGTAGCTGTCACACCCTAGCTAGTCATGCATTAGAGTGTTGCATCATGGTTACTCATTCATCAGAAACTTGAAATGGGGATGACAGAACCCCCAGTCCCCTCTGAAACCAACTAGGGTTTACTAAAATAATTTTCAATGAACCTGAAATGCCCTTCTAAAATGCCCATCATTTTTGTCTTGGTTCAGAACCTCTGCAAAAGTGGTGCACATTTTCCTAGGCCATCCTAGGGTTTTTGAATTAAATCATAACTATTTGAATTTGGGCATTTAAAATTATATAAAATATTTAAATGCTCAAATATCTCCAAACTAAAATGTTTCATGTTGGAAATAATCCAACTATGGACCAGGAGTAGTTTGGTGATTTTTGGAGTTGTCTAGGTATTTTATTTAATTCAACAAAGTTGCAGATATATTAAATAAAAACAGAAAACAGAAAAGAAAGGGGAAGACTTACCTGTGCGGCCCAGCCAGCCGGCCGGCCCAGCCAGCAACCGACCCAGCCCAGCACTGTAGCTCCCCGTCGTCTTCCTCCCCACGCCCCGAAGCTGCTGCGTGCTCGCGCGCGCGGCCGCGCGGCCACCTCCTGCTTGCCGACGCCCTCCTGGCCGCGTGGACGACGCCCGCAGCCCGTCCCGATCCCCCCTGCTCTCTCTCACTCTCCCTGGCTCTCTCCTTCCTCTCTCTCGCTCTCTCTCTCGCTCGGCCGAACACGACCGTCGCCGCCGTTCGCCATAGCCACCGCCTCCGACCACCCCTCGCTCCCCCGATTAGCTCAGAAGCTCCGCCACAACTCCCTCTTCCTCCCCACCGCTCCACGGGTCCCCGGAAGCCCTACATCGCCGCCACGTCGCCGTTCCCCTCTTCGACTCCGACCACCGTCGCCGTCAAATTCGTCGTCTCCGGCGCGTCCCCGAGCCCGCTTCGACGCCCACTGCAACCGCGGTGAGCCCCCGGAGCGTTTCCCCCTTCTTCCCTGGTCTCTCCCGACCTCTAGGCCCTAGCTCCACCTCGACCGAGAGCTCCACGCCGCCGGCGATGTCGCCGTCGTGGCCACGGTCGCCGTAGCGCCCAACCGAGCACACCATCGTGCTCCACACATCACCAGGAGCACGTAGAACGCACCAACGCCTCCCCAAACCCCCTGCAACACTGATCCCGACCGCACCCGAACTCCGGCCACCGCAGCCGAGCTCGCCGCCGTCAACTCCGGCCACCCCGAGCCCAACCACCACCACCAATAGACGCGGCTCAGCCTCAGCAACACGTAGATGCCTTCCGCCGTCCATTTGGTCGCCGGAATGGCAAAAAGCACTCTCGCCGCCGTCTCGGATCTCGCCGGCATCATGTCGCCGGTGGGGTTTGACTTAACCGACCTGGGGTTTGACCCCCCAGGGTCACTGACGCGTGGGCCCTGTCGGCCAGGTGGTTAGGTTAGCGCTAACTACTATTAGTCAACCCCCCTGACACTGACAGTGGGCCCTAGCGCCACTAATTAGTAATTAGGATTAATTTAAATCTGTTTAACCCCCCCTGTCACTGACGTGTGGCCCCCACACGTCAGGTTTGACTTCAACCAGCCACAGTTGACCACTGACGTCATGCTGACGTCAGGCTGACGCAGTAATTGAATTTCTGGATTTAAATTAAATCAGGAAATTCCAGAATATTATTTAAACTTCAAAAATTCATAACTTTTATTCTGTAACTCCAAATTGGACAAATTATATATGAAAAATGATCAGAAAAATCCAATCTATCCATCTGTACTATTTTCATGCATGATCAAACAAGTTAAATTGATGTTTTAATCAGAACAAGGAAAAGCACTTTAAAAGGCCATATTTGAATTTGAAATTTGAATCTTTGATTCAAATTTGCTCAAACCCTTCTGGTTTTAGTTGCATTAGCCCAACACACTCATATTGCCATGTTTCA
>NC_057807.1:128170937-128319717 GCF_018294505.1 Triticum aestivum | reverse complement strand
CGACATATTGGCGCGGCGAGGACGGCGGCTTTGGCGGAGCGAATGGAGTGGAGGGGGACAAGGGGAGCGGGGTTTGGGGAATATTATTGGCTAGTTGGCCGAAGGGCGGTTGAATCGGATTTGGGGGGAATTTTTGGGTGTGTGTGGGGGGGGGAGGATTTTCGTGCGGTGGGCGGGGGGAGTTTGGCGCAAGGTCGGTTTCTCCAAGTGCAGTCCCACGTGTCAGTGAAGAGGCAAGCCGAAGCGTGTTCCGTTTGCGTGAGCCGTGTGCAGGATCGAACGTGTGTGGGGTGCAATGCGACCGCGACAGGAGTGCTGTGAGTGTACTGCCTTTTTTCCTTTTAAACTAGGTGCTTCGCCCCCTCAAAAAAAATTGTTGCTTCGCACGATCCATCGATACTACTACTAGTAATCCGGTAATCCCGACTGAAACAACGCGGCCGGGTCTTTTCTCGCGCGATATGCTGGGAGGTTGGCTTAGTTGGGTTTTTTAGGACGAGTAATTCTACACCTACGTAATCCCAGTTACGTAATTAACATAATGTGAAACGTGTGAGCTGTTGACTATATATTGGGGGGAGGGAGGGGCCCACCACCATGAAAATCAGGAGAGGAGAGAGAGAGGCAATTTACGTTAACCCTTTCGTAGGTTCCCGTAGATGTAGAAAGATGTGAAATGCGTGAATGTGTAGTGGACGTACTATTGGAGTGCCTAAGATAATTTGTGTATGTATAGACCCTATGTGTTTATTTTACTTTGCATGTTAGATTTTTCTCGGTTCAATAAAAAGCAGAGTTGGTGATGATGGTGTGCCTGTCATCCTACAATATAGGCCGTCCGATCTATATCTAATGGATAGGAAGGAAACTATGACAATTTACCCGCACTCCTCTCCACATTTGCAGATAAGGCTTTCCCTTGTTCATCCTTTTCTCCCACAAGATCTTGATCTTCCGTGCAACGCACGGGCATCTTGCTAGTACTCCTACAATATGTATATTATTGTGAAAGTTCATATACACCGGTCGAGATTAATGCAAACATGGTAGATTTTCATTACATTTCAAACTTTTATAGGACAAAAAAATAAAAGAAACCCGACCCTAAACCTATTCTACGGCGGCGACCGACGTCCTCCATCTGCGATCTCTATGTATGGGGGCGCGGTTTAAGACCCGTGAAGTGAAGGTGCGGTCTCCGGCGAGGAAGAGTAGACCACGGGATACGGACCGGCCAGTTGGCACACCATGGCCTGCCGCCTCCCATGCCCTACTCATCCTCGGAGGAGTCCCCGACCTCGGCGGTGCCGGACATTGGACGGCGACAAGTAGGACGCGTGGCTGACGGTGCTCCCGTTGACGGCCGCCAGCGTGGTGATCGCTTGTGCGGTCGCGTACGTGTCCGGCTATGCCGCTATTGCATCGCGAGAGGCGACTTGAGTGAGGGCGGCGACCTCGAGCTTCATCCCCGAAGATAAGCTCTCCCGCAGAGTGTTCGCACTTGCGGTAATGCCGGATGTGGTGCTAGGTAGGAGGACGATGCGCTATGGTGTGGAGGTTAGCTGGGCGTTACCACTTTAAGTAGCGCATTCCGATGAGGCCAAGCGTCCGAGTGCATCATTAAGTCGCCGGAGTTGGTTCCTCGGGCACCAAGCCTCTTAACGACGACATACGAACGGACGACATGAATGCGGGCAACTGGCACCGGCCGGGAACGCACCGCGCCACAACGCGAGGGACAAGGGTTTTGGTGTGCCAGGGTAGTCAGCTGCGGTCGTGGCAACGTTGGAGACGCCCTTTGCTCACATGCGATCCCCGCATGTCATTGAAAAAGCAAGATGACCTGGCATGGTCTCAGGTCCATAGGATGCAGTTGGCCGCGCTATACCACTCCGCGGATGCGTCACGGCGCCCCGTGCATCCTTGATGAGCTGGGTGGTGGGGTGTGTTTGGATTGTGGCCAAAGTGCACCTTACCAAAATTTTGGTCATGACCCAAAGATTGGTCTTTGTTTGGATGGTTGCCATTTTTTGGCATGCCAATGAACTCTATCCAACTCTAGTTCATTTTTCTTGCCAATGTCGGCCAAATTATGGGCATCTAATACCTCAACCAAAATTTTGGTCATGACCCAAAGATTGGTCTTTGTTTGGATGGTTGCCATTTCTTTGGCATGCCAATGAACTCTAGCCAACCCTAGTTCATTTTTCTTGCCAATGTCGGCCAAATCATGGGCAACCAATAACTCAACCAAAATTTTGGCTACCCAATGCTTTGATGGGGCAACCTTGGGCACAAACCAAACACCACCCTCAGCACACTGAAACCGACCATGTCTAGCGACGATATGAGCATGTCGCTCACCGAGGTCGCCGTGTCCAGAGGCGGTGCTGGAGCTGCGCCCCGTTGTTGTCCCCAACGACCCACATGAACGGTTGTCGGTGGTGAGGAGGTCGTGGGCCAGCTCCTCCATTGGACTAGTCTGCCCTACGTCGTCCCGACGGGTGTGCCCCACATGTCGTTTTCCCCGTTTTCCCGGCCATATTCGAGTGTTAGTGCTCCACGTTGCGCATTAGGCCTTTCACTATGTAGGCCAAGAGAGACAACTTGTTGTTTATTTAAGCTGTTCAAGTATAATCATGTGGCGTTTGCTTATTTCTCATTCCTCTCCAACCCTCTTCTCCATCGATCATGTCGCCCTCCAGTCGAGTCCATCCTCCCGCATGCCTCATTTGAACATTCCGTCGAGTATCATTCGCATGTACCCACCCTAGTCCTCTTTCAATAGATCTCCGGACCCCGAGATGAAATCGAGAGGGAACGAGTGGGGGCACGTGATACCTAAGGCGGATTCAAAATTTTGAACCGGTGATCATAGCGTCCGCAAATTATATATAAAGGGTATTCAATGTTCGTTTCGTTTTTGAACATACAATATACTCCCTCCTATCGTTTCTAGTTTACATATAAGTTTTATGTGTAGTCAAAGTATCTCTACTTTGATCGAAAAGGTATCAACATTCAACAACGCGCAATCAATATTGTTAGATTCGTACGTACTCCTAGATTTGTACTCGAGATGGTTTCCAATCAACAACACGCAATTAATAGTACATGAGATGTATAATGTGAAAATTATATCATTGGAAACTCCTTTCACATACGAATTTGACTGTATGCTTTCTGTAAGTTGCATGTCATATATTATTACTCTAACATTTGGTCAAAGTTAGCCTCGAAAAACGCATTAGACCCTGTATGCTTTGTGTAAGTTGCATGTCATATATTATTACTCTAACATTTGTGTAAGTTGCATGTCATATATTATTACTCTAACATTTTGTCAAAGTAGTATAGTGGAAGTGGATCCTCTGACGTAGGTATCCCTGCCTTACCCTCCCTTTCGGTCACTTACTGGCGGACCCCATGCTTGCTAGGCCCCGCATGTCAGTTACTCAATGGGATTGGCCACGTCAGGGGATCCTTATCCGTAGTATACTCACTCTGTTTTTATTTACTCCGCATAAAACGGAGGGAGTGGTGGTATAATAAATGACGCGGGCGGGGGAGGGGGAGGGACGTCGGTTTGCTCTCAACTGCGGTCCCACAAGACGAAGCGCATTCCATTTTGTGAGTGATGTGGAGGGTCCAGCGTGCCGGGCTGCAACACGAACGCGACAAGAGCGATGTACAGTCAAAATCGATTGACCGGTCGTCACCGGAACCACTATTCACACCAGAACCTTCGCTGCTCGGCCTACGCCAGCCACTGCCCTAAAACCACACCAAATCTCCAGCCCATTCCCCCACCTTTCGATCCCCTAGCCCGCATCAAGCGTCCCCTAGTTCGCCGGAAAGCCATGGTGAGCCGCAAGATCACTTACTACAAGATGCTGACACCGGAGCGCCGCGCAGAAATCACGGCGGCAGTCGGCGCCACAGACTTCCGTTCCGAAACTTGCTTTGCGGCGGGCCAATCCCCGAGTTCTCTGGATCCAAGCTACGAGGAGGAGGAAGCCGATCCAATGTTCATGGCGGAGGTCGCGGCGTAGAGGGCCCCCGATGGGTATTGAGACGATGGACGTCGACTTCGTGCTGGCGTCCGAGTCCCCCATGGTGCAGGCGGACCAGCGGTTCAACATGGCGATACTAAAGGAGGACCGGGAAGTGAAGGAAATATGCCCTAGAGGCAATAATAAAGTTATTATTTATTTCCTTATTTCATGATAAATGTTTATTATTCATGCTAGAATTGTATTAACCAGAAACATAATACATGTGTGAATACATAGACAAACATAGTGTCACTAGTATGCCTCTACTTGACTAGCTCGTTAATCAAAGATGGTTAAGTTTCCTAACCATAGACATGAGTTGTCATTTGATTAATGGGATCACATCATTAGAAGAATGATGTGATTGACATGACCCATTCCGTTAGCCTAGCACTTGATCATTTAGTATGTTACTATTGCTTTCTTCAAGACTTATACATGTTCCTGTAACTATGAGATTATGCAACTCCCGTTTACCGGAGGAACACTTTGGGTGCTACGAAACGTCACAATGTAACACGGTGATTACAAAGGAGTACTATAGGTGTCTCTGAAGGTACATGTTGGGTTGGCGTATTTCGAGATTAGGTTTTGTCACTCCGATTGTCGGAGAGGTATCTCTGGGCCCTCTCGGTAATGCACATCACTATAAGCCTTGCAAGCAATGTAGCTAATGAGTTAGTTACGGAATGATGCATTACATAACGAATAAAGAGACTTGCTAGTAACGAGATTGAACTAGGTATTGGATACCGACGATCGAATCTCGGGCAAGTAACATACCGATGACAAAGGGAACAACGTATGTTGTTATGCGGTTTGACCGATAAAGATCTTCGTAGAATATGTGGGAGCCAATATGGGCATCCAGGTCCTGCTATTGGTTATTGACCGAGAATAGTTCTAGGTCATGTCTACATAGTTCTCGAACCCATAGGGTCCGCACGCTTAAGGTTTCGATGACAGTTATATTATGAGTTTATGAGTTTTGATGTACCGAAGGAGTTCGGAGTCCCGGATGAGATCGGGTACATGACGAGGAGTCTCGAAATGGTCGAGACATAAAGATCGATATATCGGACGACTATATTCGGAGTTCGGAAAGGTTCCGAGTGATTCGGGTATTTTTCGGAGTATCGGAGAGTTACGGGAATTCGCCGGGGAGTATATGGGCCTTATTGGGCCATACGGGAATAGAGGAGAGAGGCCAAAAGGAAGGAGGCCTGCGCCCCCCCTCTGGTCCGAATTGGACAAGGGGCGCAGCCCCCCTTTCCTTCTCCCTCTCCCCCTCTTTCCCCTTCTCCTACTCCAACAAGGGAGGTGGAATCCTACTAGGACTAGGGAGTCCTAGTAGGACTCCACACTTGGCGCGCCCCCTCCTAGGGCCGGCCTCCTCCCCCCTTGCTCCTTTATATACGGGGCAGGTGGCACCCCATGACACACAAGTTGATCTTCAAGATCGTTCCTTAGCCGTGTGCGGTGCCCCCCCCACCATATTCCACCTCGGTCATATAGTCGCGGAGTTTAGTCGAAGCCCTGCACCGGTAGAACATCATCATCGTCACCACGCCGTCGTGCTGACGGAACTCATCCCCGACACTTTGCTGGATCAGAGTCTGGGGATCGTCATCGAGCTGAACGTATGCTAAACTCGGAGGTGCCGTACGTTCGGTACTTGGATCGGTCGGATCATGAAGACATACGACTACATCAACCACGTTGTCATAACGCTTCCGCTTACGGTCTACGAGGGTACATGGACAATACTCTCCCCTCTCGTTGCTATACATCACCATGATCTTGCATGTGCGTAGGAATTTTTTTGAAATTAGTACGTTCCCCAATAGTGGTATCCGAGCCAGATTTTATGCGTTGATGTTATATGCACGAGTAGAACACGAGTGAGTTGTGGGCGATATAAGTCATACTGCTTACCAGCATGTCATACTTTGGTTCGGCGGTATTGTTGGATGAAGCGCCCCGGACCGACATTACGCGTACGCTTACGCGAGACTGGTTCTACCGACGTGCTTTGCACACAGGTGGCTGGCGGGCGTCAGTTTCTCCAACTTTAGTTGAACCGAGTGTGGCTACGCCCGGTCCTTGCGAAGGTTAAAACAGCACTAACTTGACGAACTATCGTTGTGGTTTTGACGCGTAGGTAAGAACGGTTCTTGCTCAGCCTGTAGCAGCCACGTAAAATTTGTAACAACAAAGTAGAGGACGTCTAACTTGTTTTTGCAGGGCATGTTGTGATGTGATATGGTCAAGACGTGATGCTATATTTTATTGTATGAGATGATCATGTTTTGTAACCGAAGTTATCGGCAACTGGCAGGAGCCATATGGTTGTCGCTTTATTGTACGAAATGCAAACGCCCTGTAATTGCTTTACTTTATCACTAAGCGGTAGCGATAGTCGTAGAAGCAATAGATGGAGTAAAGATAACGATGCTACGATGGAGATCAAGGTGTCGCGCCGGTGACGATGGTGATCACGACGGTGCTTCGGAGATGAAGATCACAAGCACAAGATGATGATGGCCATATCATATCACTTATATTGATTGCATGTGATGTTTATCCTTTATGCATCTTATCTTGCTTTGATTGACGGTAGCATTTTAAGATGATCTCTCACTAAAAATTATCAAGAAGTGTTCTCCCTGAGTATGCACCATTGCGAAAGTTCTTCGTGCTGAGACACCACGTGATGATCGGGTGTGATAGGCTCTACGTTCAAATACAACGGGTGCAAAACAGTTGCACACGCGGAATACTCAGGTTAAACTTGACGAGCCTAGCATATAACAAATATGGCCTCAGAATACGGAGACCGAAAGGTTGAGCGTGAATCATATAGTAGATATGATCAACATATTGATGTTCACCGTTGAAACTACTCCATCTCACGTGATGATCGGACATGGTGTAGTTGATATGGATCACGTAATCACTTAGAGGATTAGAGGGATGTCTATCTAAGTGGGAGTTCTTTAGTAATATGATTAATTGAACTTAAATTTATCATGAACTTAGTCCTGGTAGTATTTTGCAAATTATGTTGTAGATCAATAGCTCGCGTTGTTGCTTTCATATGTTTATTTTGATATGTTCCTAGAGAAAACTATGTTGAAAGATGTTAGTAGCAATGATGCGGATTGGATCCGTGATCTGAGGTTTATCCTCATTGCTGCACAGAAGAATTATGTTCTTGATGCACCGCTAGGTGACAAACCTATTGCAGGAGCAGATGCAGACGTTATGAACGTTTGGCTAGCTCAATATGATGACTACTTGATAGTTTAGTGCACCATGCTTAACGTCTTAGAATCGGGACTTCAAAGATGTTTTGAATGTCATGGACCATATGAGATGTTCCAGGAATTGAAGTTAATATTTCAAGCAAATACCCGAGTTGAGAGATATGAAGTCTCCAACAAGTTCTATAGCTAAAAGATGGAGGAGAATCTCTCAACTAGTGAGCATGTGCTCAGAGTGTCTGGGTACTTCAATCGCTTGAATCAAGTGGGAGTTAATCTTCCAGGTAAGATAGTGATTGACAGAATTCTCTAGTCACCATCACTAAGTTACTAGAACTTCGTGATGAACTATAGTATGCAAGGGATGACGAAAACGATTCCCGAGCTCTTCGTGACATTGAAATTGACGAAGGTAGAAATCAAGAAGGAGCATCAAGTGTTGATGATTGACAAGACCACTAGTTTCAAGAAAAGGGCAAAGGGAAAGAAAGGGAAACTTCAAGTAGAATGGCAAACAAGTTGTCACTCCCGTGAAGAAGACCAAAGATGGACCAAAGCCTGAAACTGAGTACTTACACTGCAAAAGAAATGGTCACTGGAAGCGGAAATGCCCTGAATATTTGGAGAATAAGAAGGATGGCAAAGTGAACAAGGGTATATTTGATATACAGGTTATTGATGTATGCCTTACTAGTGTTTATAGTAGCCCCTGAGTATTTGATACTTGTTCAGTTGCTAATATTAGTAACTCGAAACAGGAGTTAGAGAATAAACAGAGACTAGTCGAGGGTGAAGTGACGATGAGTGTTGGAAGTAGTTCCAATATTGATATGATCATCATCGCACACTCCCTATACTTTCGGGATTAGTGTTAAACCTAAATAAATATTATTTGGCGTTTGCGTTGAACATGAAAATGATTTGATCATGTTTATTGTGATACGGTTATTCATTTAAAGTTAGAGAATAAATTGTTATTTTGTTTACATGAATAAGACCTTCGATGGTCATACACCCAATGAAAATGTTTGTTGGATCTCGATCGTAGTGATACGCATATTGATAATATTGATGCCAAAAGATGTAAAGTTAATAATGATAGTGCAACTTATTTGTGGCACTGCCGTTTGGGTCATATCGGTGTAAAACACATGAAGAAACTCCATAAAGATGGATTTTCGGAATCACTTGGTTATGAATCATTTGATGCTTGCGAACCGTGCCTTTTGGGCAAGATGACTAAAACTCCATTCTCCGGAACAATGGAACAAGCTACTGACTTATTGGAAATAATACATACCGATGTATGCGATCCAATGAGTGTTGATGCTCGTGGCAAGTATCATTATTTTCTGACCTTCACAAGATGATTTGAGCAGATATGGGTATATCTACTTGATGAAACATAAGTCTGAAATAGTTGAAAAGTTCAAAGAATTTCATAGTGAAGTGGAAAAATCATCATAACAAGAAAATAAAGTTTCTGCGATCTGATCGCGGAGACAAATATTTGAGTTATGAGTTTGGTCTTCAATTAAAATAATGTGGGATAGTTTCACAGCTCACGCCACCTGGAACACCACAACATTATGGTGTGTCCGAACATCGTAACCGCACTTTATTGGATATGGTGCGATCTATGATGTCTCTTACTGATTTACCACTATTGTTTTGGGGTTATGCATTAGAGACAGCTGCATTCATGTTAAAAGGGCACCATCTAAATCCGTTGATATGACACCGTATGAACTATGGTTTAGCAGTAAACCTAAGCTGTCGTTTCTTAAAGTTTGTAGTTGCGATGCTTATATGAAAAAGGTTTTCAACCTGATAAGCTCAAACCCAAATCGGAGAAGTGCGTCTTCATAGAATACCCAAAGGAAACTGTTGGGTACTCCTTCTATCACAGATCCGAAGGCAAAACATTCGTTGCTAAGAATGGATCCTTTCTAAAGAAGGAGTTTCTCTCAATAGAAGTGAGTGGGAGGAAAATAGAACTTGATAAGGTAATTGTACCTTCTCCTGAATTGGAAAATAGTTCATCACTAAAATTAGTTCCAGTGATTCCTACACCAATTAGTGAGGAAGCTAATGATGATGATCATGAAACTTCTGGTCAAGTTACTACAAAACCTCGTAGGTCTTCCAGAGTATGGTCTGCACCAGAGTGGTATGGTAATCCTATTCTGAAAGTCATCTTACTAGACCATGATAAACCTAAGAACTATGAGGAAGCGATGATGAGCCCAGATTCTGCAAAATGGCTGGAGGACATGAAATCTGTGATAGGATCCATGTATGAGAACAAAGTGTGGACTTTGGTGGACTTGCCCGATGATCGGCAAACCATAGAAAATAAATGGATCTTCAAGAGGAAGACGGACGTTGATAGTAGTGTTACTATCTACAAAGCTCGACTTGTCGCAAAAGGTTTTCGACAACTTCAAGGTGTTGAATGCAATGAGATTTTCTCAACTGTAGCGATGCTTAAGTCTGTCCGAATCATGTTAGCAATTACCACATTTTATGAAATCAGGCAAATGGATGTCAAAACTACATTCCTTAATGGATTTATTAAAGAAGAGTTGTATATGATACAACTAGAAGGTTTTGTCAATCCTAAAGGTGCTAACAAAATGTGCAAGCTCCAGCGATCCATCTATGGACTGGTGCAAGCATCTCAGAGTTGGAATATACGCTTTGATAAGTTGATCAAAGCATATAGTTTTATACAGACTTGCGGTGAAGCCTGTATTTACAAGAAAGTGAGTGGGAGCACTACAACATTTCTGATAAGTATATGTGAATGACATATTATTGATCGGAAATAATGTAGAATTATTCTGCAAAGCATAAAGGAGTGTTTGAAAGGAGTTTTTTCAAAGAAAGACCTCTACAAAGCTACTTACATATTGAGCATCAAGATCTATTGAGATAGATCAAGACACTTGATAAGATTTTCAATGAGTACATACCTTGACAAAATTTTGAAGTAGTTCAAAATGGAACAGTCAAAGAAAGAGTTCTTGCCTGTGTTGCAAAGTTATGAAATTGAGTAAGACTCAAATCCCGACCACGGCAGAAAATAGAAAGAGAATGAAAGTCATTTTCCTATGCATCAGTCATAGGTTCTATAAAAGTATGCCATGCTATGGACCAGACCTATTGTATACTCTGCCCTGGTTTGGCAAGAGAGTACAATAGTGATCTAGGAGTAGATCACTGGACATTGGTCAAAATTATCCTTAGTGGAATAAGGATATGTTTCTCGATTATGGAGGTGACAAAAGGTTCGTCGTAAAGGGTTATGTCGATACAAGTTTTGGCACTCATCCAGATGACTCTAAGTCTGAATCTGGATACATATTGAAAGTGGGAGCAATTAGCTAGAGTAGCTCCGTGCAGAGCATTGTAGACATAGAATATTTGCAAAATACATACGGCTCTGAATATGACAGACCCGTTGACTAAGCTTCTCTCAGGAGCAAAACATGATCACACCTTAGTACTCTTTGGGTGTTAATCACATAGTGATGTGAACTAGATTATTGACTCTAGTAAACCCTTTGGGTGTTGGTCACATGACGATGTGAACTATGGGTGTTAATCATATACAGATATGAATATTGGTGTTAAATCACATGGCGATGTGAACTAGATTATTGACTCTAGTGCAAGTGGGAGACTAAAGGAAATATACCCTAGAGGCAATAATAAAGTTATTATTTATTTCCTTATTTCATGATAAATGTTTATTATTCATGCTAGAATTGTATTAACCGGAAACATAATACATGTGTGAATACATAGACAAACATAGTGTCACTAGTATGCCTCTACTTGACTAGCTCGTTAATCAAAGATGGTTAAGTTTCCTAACCATAGACATGAGTTGTCATTTGATTAATGGGATCACATCATTAGAAGAATGATGTGATTGACATGACCCATTCCGTTAGCCTAGCACTTGATCGTTTAGTATGTTGCTATTGCTTTCTTTATGACTTATACATGTTCCTGTAACTATGAGATTATGCAACTCCCATTTACCGGAGGAACACTTTGGGTGCTACCAAACGTCACAACGTAACTGGGTGATTATAAAGGAGTACTACAGGTGTCTCCGAAGGTACATGTTGGGTTGGCGTATTTCGAGATTAGGTTTTGTCACTCCGATTGTCGGAGAGGTATCTCTGGGCCCTCTCGGTAATGCACATCACTATAAGCCTTGCAAGCAATGTAACTAATGAGTTAGTTACGGAATGATGCATTACATAACGAGTAAAGAGACTTGCCAGTAACGAGATTGAACTAGGTATTGGATACCGATGATCGAATCTCGGGCAAGTAACATACCGATGACAAAGGGAACAACGTATGTTGTTATGCGGTTTGATCGATAAAGATCTTCGTAGAATATGTGGGAGCCAATATGGGCATCCAGGTCCCGCTATTGGTTATTGACCGAGAATAGTTCTAGGTCATGTCTACAACTTTCTCGAACCCGTAGGGTCCGCACGCTTAAGGTTTCGATGACAGTTATATTATGAGTTTATGAGTTTTGATGTACCGAAGGAGTTCGGAGTCCCGGATGAGATCGTGGACATGACGAGGAGTCTCGAAATGGTCGAGACATAAAGATCGATATATTGGACGACTATATTCGGAGTTCGGAAAGGTTCCGAGTGATTCGGGTATTTTTCGGAGTATCGGAGAGTTACGGGAATTCGCCGGGGAGTATATGGGCCTTATTGGGCCATACGGGAATAGAGGAGAGAGGCCAAAAGGAAGGAGGCCTGCGCCCCCCCTCTGGTCCGAATTGGACAAGGGGCGCAGCCCCCCTTTCCTTCTCCCTCTCCCCCTCTTTCCCCTTCTCCTACTCCAACAAGGGAGGTGGAATCCTACTAGGACTAGGGAGTCCTAGTAGGACTCCACACTTGGCACGCCCCCTCCTAGGGCCGGCCTCCTCCCCCCTTGCTCCTTTATATACGGGGCAGGGGGCACCCCATGACACACAAGTTGATCTTCAAGATCGTTCCTTAGCCGTGTGCGGTGCCCCCCCCCACCATATTCCACCTCGGTCATATCGTCGCGGAGTTTAGTCGAAGCCCTGCGCCGGTAGAACATCATCATCGTCACCACACCGTCGTGCTGACGGAACTCATCCCCGACACTTTGCTGGATCGGAGTCTGGGGATCGTCATCGAGCTGAACGTGTGCTGAACTCGGAGGTGCCATACGTTCGGTACTTGGATCGGTCGGATCGTGAAGACATACGACTACATCAACCACGTTGTCATAACGCTTCCGCTTATGGTCTACGAGGGTACGTGGACAATACTCTCCCCTCTCGTTGCTATACATCACCATGATCTTGTGTGTGTGTAGGAATTTTTTTGAAATTACTACGTTCCCCAACAGGAAGCAGAGGCTCAACTTGACGCGGAGCGCATGCATCTCGCTGCCATCGAGGCTCTCCTGCAGGCGGAACCGGATGTTATGGATGTGAATCGGGCGGCGGAGGCTCAACTTGAGGCGGAGCGCGCGGATGCCGCTGCTATCGAGGCCCTCCTGCAGGTGGAACCAGACGTCCTGGACTTGAATCGGGCGGCAGAGGCTCGACTTGATGCAGAGCGCGTGGATGCCGGTCTCATCGATGCCCTCCTATAGGCGGAACCGGACGTCCTGGACTTGAACGGGCAGCGGAGGCTCGACTCGACGCGGAGCGCGTGGATGCCTCTCTCATCGATGCCCTCCTACAGGAGGAACCGGACGTCCTGGACTTGAACCGGGCGGTGAAGGCTCGGCTCGACGCGGAGCGCGCGGATGCCATTACCATCGAGGCCCTCCTGCAGGCGGAACCGGACGTCCTCGACTTGAACCGGGTTGTGCTCTCGTCCGTGCAGAGTGCCCGCACGCTCCGCTTGAACGAGTAGCTGGAGGCCGAAGACAACCACAGTGCGGAGACACACGCCGGCAGCCAAAGACGACGAGGCCGTCTCTTTCCTCGAGCAGTGATAGTTTTTCTTTATGTTGTTGTTTTTATGGATCTTTTGCTGTGTAAAAACATATATTTGTTATGCAAGTCGCCTGACTTGGTTCAGTCTACCATTTCAGGCGGTTGGATGAATATCCTACGTCTCCTAACCCTTCTTTCCTTCTTCCTCACCTCTTCTTCTTCCCCAACAGACCACCGCACAGGCCGTACGGATACTCCCCAACATGTGGTTCGATAAACATACTCTATGAACGAAAATTATGTGTCAGCGATAGGATGGCTGAGTTTGGTTTGTTCACATGCGACAACACGTGTTAGTGAGGGTGCATTCCCTTGGTTGGGTTTGCGGCGTGCAGGAGCGACTGTGTGAGGGTGCGGTGCGACCGCAGCGTGCAGGAGCGACCGTGTGAGGGTGCGGTGCGACCGCGCCAGCCGTGCGCAAGTGTACCTCCTTCTCATTTTGAAAACTTTAGGCAAGCTTGGCAAAAATGCGTGGCGAAGTTTGGCAATGCAAGGCCTAGACCCAAACAGGATAAGTACGTACGTACTAGGAGTACTAGTGTTAAAAAAGAAAGGCGGGGTTTTCCTTCGCGGGATTTAATCGATACAAATCCTCGTTTCACATGTCAATTAATGCGTATTTTTTATCCAAAGACCAAAGAGCTAACCATCTCACTCCTCATCGCTTGATTAATGCAGCGCCATCCAAACCAACCTTCTCACTTCCGCATGCATGCAGGGGATATTAATGTCCTTGGTTGCTAACCCCAGCAATTTTGCCTCGATTAGTGTTAGTGGCCCTTTGCAAATTGTAATTTTGATATACTGGACTTGTGTACAAAAAAATGGAGGTAGTAACCATATTTGACTTCCTTCCCCATTGTGGTGACGTTGACGATATCTTTTTTTTGTGGTTTGGCGAAGTGCGTTCAACGGAGAACACCATTGAGGGAGACCACGGTAAGTCGTTCGCAAGTGCCTCCTGCAATCCGAGACAACCGCCTTATTTTCATCCAGGAAGTCCTTTACTAGTACTACTAGGAGTACTAGTGCGGTGAGATGGTTTCTCGAAGAAGACGATGGAGAAGCGGAGTCAGTGAAGAGTGAAATGATGGTTGCTTCGTCCGTGCTTTTGTGATTTGACGCCTCACTACTTTGTGATTTGTGATAGAAGGGACAGGGGAGTAGACACTGTGCTCTATACTGTACTACATGCGTCCAAGCATGGGAGAAAGAGGAGAGACGTTGCATTTTTCTATTCCTTCAATCAATCAATCAGGGAGCTTCGGTTCCATCTTTTTGGCTTTGACAACACCGTCCACAATGGTTCCTGATACGTCTCGAACGTATCTATAATTTTTGATTGTTCCATGCTATTATATTACCCTTTTTGGATGTTTATGGGCTTTATTTTACACATTTATATCATTTTTGGGACTAACCTACTAACCGGAGGCCCAACCCATATTGCTGTTTTTTTTGCCTATTTCAGTATTTCGAAGAAAAGGAATATCGAACGGAGTCCAAACGGAATGAAACCTTCGGGAGCGTGATTTTTGGAACAAATCTGATCCGGGGAGCTTGGAGTGCAAGTCAAGAAGCTCCCGAGGGCCCCACCAGATAGCCCCCCCCCCCCGTAGGGTGCGCTCCCCTGTCTCGTGGCCCCCTCGGGCGGCCACCGACGTACTTCTTCTTCCTATATATACCTACGTCCGCCGAAAACATCCAGGAGCACCACGAAACACAATTTCCACCGCCGTAACCTTCTGTATCCGCGAGATCTCATCTTGGAGCCTTTGCCGGCACTCTGCCGGAGGGGGAATCAACCACGGAGGGCTTCTACATCAACATCCTTGCCCCTCCGATGAGTTGTGACTAGTTTAGCACAGACCTATGGGTCCATAGTTATTAGCTAGATGGCTGCTTCTCTCTTTTTGGATCTCAATACAATGTTCTCCCCCTCTCTCATGGAGATATATTCGATGTAAACTCTTTTTGCAGTGTGTTTGTTGAGATCCGATGAATTGTGGGTTTATGATCAAGTTTATCTATGAATAATATTTGAATCTTCTCTGAATTCTTTTATGTATGATTGAGTTATCTTTGCAAGTCTCTTCTAATTATCAGTTTGGTTTGGCCTACTAGATTGATCTTTCTTGCCATGGGAGAAATGCTTAGCTTTGGGTTCAATCTTGCGGTGTTCTCACCTAGTGACAGAAAGGGTTGCAAGACACGTATTGTATTGGTGCCATCGAGGATAACAAGATGGGGTTTATATCATATTGCATGTGTTTATCCCTCTACATCATGTCATCTTGCTTAATGCGTTACTCTGTTCTTATGAACTTAATACTCTAGATGCAAGCAGGAGTCGGTCGATGTGTGGAGTAATAGTAGTAGATGCAGACCGGAGTCGATCTACTTGTTATGGACGTGATGCCTATATACATGATCATGCCTAGATAATCTCATAACTATGCGCTTTTCTATCAATTGCTCGATAGTAATTTGTTCACCCACCATAATATTCATGCTAGATTGAGAGAAGCCTCTAGTGAAACCTATGGCCCCCGGGTCTATCTCTTATCATATTTTCTTTCAATCTATCTTTATTTGCATCTTTACTTTTTGCATCTACCTTATAAAATACCAAAAATAAATTTATCTTATCATACTATCATTATTAGATCTCACTTCCGCAAGTGGTCGTGAAGGGATTGACAACCCCTTTATTGCGTTGGTTGCGAGTTCTCAGTTTGTTTGTGTAGGTGCGTGGGACTTTTGAGGAGCCTCCTACTGGATTGATACCTTGGTTCTCAAAACCGAGGGAAATACTTACGCTACACTTTGCTGCATCACCCTCTCCTCTTCGAGGAAAACCAACGGAAGCTCAAGACGTAGCAAGAAGGATTTCTGGCACCGTTGCCGGGGAGGTCTTCACTCAAGTCAAGACATACCAAGTACCCATCACAAACCCATCTCCCTCGCATTTACATTATTTGCCATTTGCCTCTCGTTTTCCTCTCCCCCACTTCACCCTTGCCGTTTTATTCGCCCTCTCTTTCCCAATCTCCTCCTCTCTTTTCGCTTGCCGTTTTTCTGTTTGCTTGTGTGTTGGATTACTTGTTGCCATGGCGCAAGATAATACCAAATTGTGTGACTTATCGAACACCAATAAAAATGATTTCCTTAGTACTCCGATTGCTCCTCTTAATGAAATCAATAACGCTTTGCTGAATCTTGTTATGAAAGATCAATTCGCCGGCCTTCCTAGCGAAGATGCCGCTACTCATCTAAACAATTTTGTTGATTTGTGTGATATGCAAAAGAAGAAAGATATGGATAACAATATTGTCAAATTGAAGTTATTTCCATTTTCACTTAGAGAACGTGCTAAAGTTTGGTTTTCGTCTTTGCCTAAAAATAGTATTGATTCTTGGAACAAGTGCAAAGATGCTTTTATCTCTAAGTATTTTCCTCCTGCTAAGATCATCACTCTTAGGAACGATATTATGAATTTTAAACAACTTGATCATGAGCATGTTTCCCAATCTTGGGAAAGAATGAAATTGATCCGCAATTGCCCTACTCATGGTTTGAATTTATGGATGATCATACAAAATTTTTATGCCGGTTTGAACTTTGCTTCTAGAAATCTCTTAGATTCGGCCGCGGGAGGCACGTTTATGGAAATTACGTTAGGAGATGCTACAAAATTGCTTGATAATATTATGGCTAATTATTCTCAATGGCACACCGAAAGATCTTCTAGTAAAAAAGTGCATGCTATAGAAGAAATCAATGTTTTGAGTGGAAAGATGGATGAACTTATGAAGATGTTTGCTACTAAAAATACTCCTCTTGATCTCAATGATATGCCTTTGTCTTCCTTGATTGAGAATAATAATGAATCTATGGATGTGAATTTTGTTGGTAGGAATAGTTTTGGAAACAATGCTTATAGAGGAAATTTTAATGCTAGACCGTTCCCTTGTAATCCCTCTAATAATTATGGAAATTCCTACAATAATTCTTATGGTAATTTTAATAAGATGCCCTCTGATTTTGAGAATAGTGTGAAAGAATTTATGATTTCTCAAAAGAATTTTAATGTTTTGCTTGAAGAAAAATTGCTCAAAGTTGATGATTTGGCTAGGGACGTTGATAGACTTTCGCTTGATGTTAATTCTCTTAAACTTGGATCTTCTTCTCCTAAGCATGATATCAATCAGTCTCTCAAAGTAATGATAATTTCCATTGACGAGTGCAAGGAAAGAACCGCTAGATTGCGTGCTAAAAAAGAATGCTTTATAAAAGTGTGTTCTTCTAGTCTCCATGAAAATAATGATGAGGATCTTAAAGTTATTGATGTGTCTCTGATTAGATCTATCTTTTGCAATATGAATTTTGATGATTATGGGAGTGATGATGAATCAACTTTGCCTAGAAGGCGTCCCAAAAATTCGGAATCTTTAGATCTTGATGTTAAATTTGGTAAAAGTGAGATTGGAGAATCCTCTACTTCTAATAATATTGAACCTACTATCTCGGGTTTCAAGGAATTTGATTATGATAATTGCTCTTTAAAAGGTTGTATTTCCTTGTTGCAATCCGTTGTTAATTCTCCTCATGCTTATAGTCAAAATAAAGCTTTTATCAAACATATTGTTGATGCCTTGATGCAATCTTATGATGAAAAACTTAATTTGGAAGTTTCTATACCTAGAAAACTTAATGATGAGTGGGAACCTACTATAAAGATTATAATTAAAGATTATGAGTGTTTTGCTTTGTGTGATTTGGGTGCTAGTGTTTCCATGATTCCGGAAACCCTATGTGATATTCTAGGTTTCCATGATCTTGATGATTGCTCTTTAAATTTGCACCTTGGGGATTTCACCATTAAAAAGCCTATGGGAAGGATCAATGATGTTCTTATTGTTGCAAATAGAAATTTGGTTCCCGTAGATTTTATCGTTCTTGATATAGATTGCAATCTTTCTTGCCCTATTATTCTCGGTAGACCTTTCCTTAAAACGATTGGTGCGATTATTGATATGAAGGAAGGGAACATTAGATTCCAATTTCCTTTAAAGAAAGGCATGGAGCACTTTCCAAGAAATAAAGTCAAATTACCTTAAGAATCTATCATGCGTGCTACTTGTGAATTTAGTGCCAAATATGGCACTCGTTAGATCTATCCTTGCTTTTATGCCTAGCTAGGGGCGTTAAACGATAGCGCTAGTTTGGAGGCAACCCAGTTTTTTTTTATGTTTTTTGTTTTTACTAATGTTTAGTAATAAATCTTGCATCTACCTTCTGTTTAGATGTGTTTTTATCTTTTAATTAGTGTTTGTGCCAAGTAGAACCTATAGGATAACCTACGATGATAGTTGATTTGATTCTGCTGAAAAACAGAAACTTTGCGCGCACGAATATAATTTTGTTAAATCACAGGAACGTTCTTTTGCGTTGATTCTTTTTGACGCTGTTCAATAGACAAATTTTCCAGGACTTCCTATTTTGGTAGGATTTTTAGAGTTCCAGAAGTTTGCGTTAGTTACAGATTGCTACAGACTGTTCTGTTTTTGACAAATTCTGTTTTTCGTGTGTTGTTTGCTTATTTCAATGCATCTGTGGCTAGTAATTCAGTCAATGAACCATAAAGAAGTTGGAATACAGTAGGTTTAGCACCAAATTAAATAAATAATGAGTTCATTGTAGTACCTTATGTGGTGGTTTTGTTTTCTTTCACTAACGGAGCTTATAAGATTTCCTGTTGAGTTTTGTGTTGTGAAGTTTTCAAGTTTTGGGTAAAGCCTTTATGGACTATGGAATAAAGGGTGGCAAGAGCCTAAGATTGGGGATGCCCATGGCACCCCAAGATATTCAAGAATAGCCAAAAGCCTAAGCTTGGGGATGCCCCGGGAAGGCATCCCCTCTTTCGTCTTCGTTCATTGGTAACTTTACTTGGAGCTATATTTTTATTCGCCACATGATATGTGTTTTGCTTGGAGCATCGTGTATTATATTAGTCTTTGCTTTTTAGTTTACCACAATCATCCTTGCTGTACACACCTTTTGGGAGAAGCCTATTTGATTAGAATTTGCTAGAATACTCTATGTGCTTCACTTATATCTTTTGAGCTTGATAGTTTTTGCTCTAGTGCTTCACTTATATCTTTTAGAGCACGGTGGTGTCTTAATTTTGAAGAAATTGCTAGTCTCTCGTGCTTCACTTATATTATTTTGAGAGTCTTTTAGAACAGCATGGTATTTGCTATGGTCATAAAGTTGGTCCTAGAATGATGAGCATCCAAGTTGGGTATAATAAAAACTATCATAGGAAGTGAATTGGATGCTATGATCAACTTGATACTTGATAATTGTTTTGAGATATGGAGGTAGTTATATTAAAGTCATGCTAGTTGGGTGATTATGAATTCAAAGAAATCTTGTGTTGAAGTTAGCAAATACCGTAGCATGCACGTATGGTTAAAGTTGTGTAACAAATTTGAAACATGAAGTGTACTTGGCTTGTGCATCCTTATGAGTGGCGGTCGGGGACGAGCGATGGTATTTTCCTACCAATCTATCCCCCCAGGAGCATGCGCGTAGTACTTGATTTTCGATGACTTCTAAATTTTTGTAATAAGTATATGAGTTCTTTTGACTAATGTTGAGTCCATGGATTATACGCATTTTTACCTTTCCACCTTTGCTAGCCTCTTCGGTACAGTGCATTGCCCTTTCTCACCTTGAGAGTTGGTACAAACTTCGCCGGTGCATCCAAACCCCGTCATACAATATGCTCTATCACACATAAACCTCCTTATATCTTCCTCAAAACAGCCACCATACCTACCCATTATGGCATTTCCATAGCCATTCCGAGATATATTTCCATGCAACTTTCCACCGTTCCGTTCATCATCATCATGACATACTTTACTTTTGTCATATTGCCATTGCATGATCATGTAATTGACATCGTATTTGTGGCAAAGCCACCAAGCATTATTTTTTATACATGTCACTCTTGATTCATTGCACCATCCCGGTACACCGACGAAGGCATTCATATAGAGTCATATCTTGTTCAAGTTTCGAGTTGTAATTCTTATGTTGTAATCAATAGAAGTGTGATGATCATCATTATTAGAGCATTGCCAAAAGAAAAAAAGAAAAAAAAAGAAAAAAAAAAGAAAGGCCAAAGAAAGAAAGTCCCAAAAAAAAGAAAAGAAAAAAGAAAGAAAAAGAAAAAAAAGAAAATAAATAAAAATGGCAATGTTACTATCTCTTCTTCCACACTTGTGCTTCAAAGTAGCACCTTGTTCTTCATGTAGTGAGTCTCATATTTTGTGCTTAAAAGTAGCACCTTGTTCTTCATGTAGTGAGTCTCATAAGTTGTCTTTTTCATACTAGTGGGAATTTTTCATTATAGAACTTGGCTTGTATATTCCTACGATGGGCTTCCTCAAATGCCCTAGGTCTTCGTGAGCAAGCAAGTTGGATGCACACCCACTAGTTTTCTTTTGTTGAGCATTCATTTATAGCTCTAGTGCATCCGTTGCATGGCAATCCCTACTCCTCATGTTGACATCGATTGATGGGCATCTCCATAGCCCGTTGATTATCCTCGTCAATGTGTGCCTTTCTCCTTTTTGTCTTGTCCACACAATCCCCATCATCATATTCTATTCCACCCATAGTGCTATATCCATGGCTCACGCTCATGTATTGCGTGAAGGTTGAAAAAGTTTGAGATTATTTAAGAATGAAACAATTGCTTGGTTTGTCATCGGGGGTATAGAAGTTGGGAACATCTTTGTGTGACAAAAATGAAGCATAGCCTAACTATATGATTTTGTAGGGATGAACTTTCTTTTGCCATGTTATTTTGAGAAGACATGATTACTTTGATTAGTATGCTTGAAGTGTTACTATTTCTTATGTCAATATGAACTTTTATTTTGTATTCATTTGGATCTGAACATTCATGCCACAATAAATAAAATTACATTATGAATTATGCTAGGTAGCATTCCACATCAAAATTTCTCTTTTTATCATTTACCTACTCGAGGACGAGCAAGAATTAAGCTTGGGGATGCTTGATACGTCTCCAACGTATCTATAATTTTTGATTGTTCCATGCTATTATATTACCCCTTTTGGATGTTTATGGGCTTTATTTTACACATTTATATCATTTTTGGGACTAACCTACTAACCAGAGGCCCATCCCATATTGCTGTTTTTTTGCCTATTTCAGTATTTCGAAGAAAAGGAATATCAAATAGATTCCAAACGGAATGAAACCTTCAGGAGCGTGATTTTTGGAACAAATCTGATCCGGAGAGCTTGGAGTGCAAGTCAAGAAGCTCCCGAGGGCCCCACGAGATAGGGAGCCACGCCCCCCCCCTGTAGGGCGTGCCCCCCTATCTCATGGGCCCCTCGGGCGGCCACCGACGTTCTTCTTCTTCCTATATATACCTACGTACCCCCAAAATATCCAGGAGCACCATGAAACACAATTTCCACCGCCGTAACCTTCTGTATCTGCGAGATCTCATCTTGGAGCCTTCGTCGGCACTCTGCCGGAGGGGGAATCAACCACGGAGGGCTTCTACATCAATATACTTGCCCCTCCGATGAGTTGTGAGTAGTTTACCACAGACCTATGGGTCCATAGTTATTAGCTAGATGGCTTCTTCTCTCTTTTTGGATCTCAATACAATGTTCTCCCCCTCTCTCGTGGAGATCTATTCGATGTAAACTCTTTTGCGGTGTGTTTGTCGAGATCCGATGAATTGTGGGTTTATGATCAAGTTTATCTATGAATAATATTTGAATCTTCTCTGAATTCTTTTATGTATGATTGAGTTATCTTTGCAAGTCTCTTCGAATTATCAGTTTGGTTTGGCCTACTAGATTGATCTTTCTTGCCATGGGAGAAGTGCATAGCTTTGGGTTCAATCTTGCGGTGTTCTTACCCAGTGACGGAAAGGGTTGCAAGACACATATTGTATTGTTGCCATTGAGGATAACAAGATGGGGTCTATATCATATTGCATGTGTTTATCCCTCTACATCATGTCATCTTGCTTAATGCGTTACTATGTTCTTATGAACTTAATACTCTAGATGCAGGCATGAGTCGGTCGATGTGTGGAGTAATAGTAGTAGATGCAGGCAGGAGTCTGTCTACTTGTTATGGACGTGATGCCTATATACATGATCATGCCTAGATAATCTCATAACTATGCGCTTTTCTATCAATTGCTCGACAGTAATTTGTTCACCCACCGTAATATTCATGCTATCTTGAGAGAAGCCTCTAGTGAAACCTATGGCCCCCGGATCTATCTCTTATCATATTTGCTTTCAATCTATCTTTATTTGCATCTTTACTTTTTGCATCTATCTTATAAATTACCAAAAATATATTTATCTTATCATACTATCTTTATTAGATCTCACTTCCGCAAGTGGCCGTGAAGGGATTGACAACCCCTTTATTGCGTTGGTTGCGAGTTCTCAGTTTGTTTGTGTAGGTGCGTGGGACTTTTGAGGAGCCTCCTACTGGATTGATACCTTGGTTCTCAAAACTGAGGGAAATACTTACGCTACACTTTGCTGCATCACCCTCTCCTCTTCGAGGAAAACCAACGCAAGCTCAAGACGTAGCAGTTCCTACGATGCCAAAAGCTATTTTCACATTTGGCTACACATTGTGGATGCCCTTAACCGTACCACTTGGTTTTGCTCCTGTGTGCTATCTATACAAATCTCAATTATATTGATATAAAAAATTATAGAATCAAGATTAGTAAAAAGGAGGTGATTTTGCCACGCGGATGGCGGGGGAGGTTTCTTATTTGAGCAATGCTACATCCACGTAATGGTTTACGTAAAGTTACGAACTGATGTGATGTGGGACTATTTGATTGGATTAAAGGAGAGGATTAGGCCCACCCCACCTAAAAATTAGGGGGGCATATATAGATTAGATGGAAAGTATATGTAGCAGCTACGTAGCCCTTTGTAAGTCTAGGATTAGGCTTCTTATTTTTTGAGGACGTTGTCCTGGCGGTTTGCTAACATGCGGTCCCACGTGTCAGTGCTTTACCAAGCCGATCCGCGTCCCACATGAGGCAGAACAACGAAAGAAGCAACACGTGGTTAAGTTGAAGAAGATGAGGGAGAAGCGGATTCAGCAACGAGTGAAACGATGGTTGCTTCGTCCCTCCAACTTCTTCTTTTAGCATTATTACTTCGTCCCTCCAACTTAACTACGGGAAAGGTGCAGCTTTGTGATTTGACGCCTCATTGCTCATTACTACGCCGGCGCCATGACTGGGGTGCTTCACCCTGGCTGCTTTGCACTGTATTCCGGTATGGCACGTGGACCCAGTAGCTTGATGTCCCACATGTTGGCGAAAGGGACTAGAAGATTTATGAAAGCGAGCGCTCCACTCTTATGATGGAGGAGTAGACGACACGACGGCCCAGTGAACTATCACTTGTACTGTATAGTACTATAGTTTTGTTGTTTCGCACGATCCATCGATACAAACCCGATTAAACAGGAAAGGGCGGGATTTCCCCGCGCGGTAGATGATACTGGCCATACATTTCAAAGGCAATTTTAATGTATGCAAACTGAATAATTATAAGTAACAATATGATATCTAGTAAAACTAAAAACACATATGATTTATTGCGTTAGAGTGTAGTAGTAGTGCTGTATTGCATAGTTGTTAGATGTAACATGCGAGAACGTGTAGAGATGTAGTTTTGGAGGGCCTACAGAGAGAAAAGCGTAATATGGTCACCGAACTTTAGAATAAGCTGATTATGGTCACTATATACCTTTTGCAGTGATTATACGGTCACTTGCTCACAGTTCCGCATCGGATTGCACTCTATTGACTGGCCAAATAGTCTGCGTGGCACCATGTTGACTAGTTAAATTGACCATGTTCCTTGTGGGTCCCACCTGTCAGTTTGCATAGGGAAAAGGTCAGATAAACACAAATTTACGTAGGCGCGACAAGGCTCCAACCCGTGCGCGGGAATCACCTGGTTGTGTATGTGTCTGTCAGGGCCTGATGTGTGCGCATGCACGTGTAGGTTGAGCACTTGAGCGTGAGAGTGTGTGTTGGTCGTGTGGGGTACTGGTGTGTGCATGCATGCGTGCGTGTGTGCATATGAGTGTTGCGTGCGTGCGTGGCTGCGTGTGTACGTGTGAGTGTTGCGTGCGTGCGTGGGTGCTTGTGTTTGTGTGAGTGTTGCATGGATGCAGTTCGTGTGCATGCGTGCGTGTGTGTATAATCACCACACCAGCTCCTGTGTGTTAGAACAGACGGCGCAGCATACCAATACAAGGCCACCTTGTCCGCTGTGCCCGCGGTCATGACTTCGAACCACCGTCCAAATATTTTTTTGTCGTTTGTTTTCATTCTTACTAGCAAGATGCCCGTGCGTTGCACGTAACATCAAGATGCATTTGTATGACTTGTTTATCTTGTGAGAGAAAAGGATGAACGAGGGAAGGCCTTATTTGCAAATGTGGAGAGGTGTGGGGGTACCTTTTTGCAAAATTGCCATAGTTTCTTTCTTATCCGTCAGATATAAATCGGACGACCTATATTGCAGGATGGCAGGCACACCATCATCACCAACTCTGTTTTTTTATAAGAGTGTATTTTATGTATTTTATAAGAGTGTAGATGTAGAGTAGATACAAGTCGACAGGTGGGCATGATGGTAGTGAGATAATGTGATGCAACACTAGAGGTGCCACGTGGAGCGTTTAACTGGTCAACTAGTCATGTCTTGAGCAAATACAGAGTTGTACGGTGAGCCCGTGACTGTATAATAACCACTAAACGTAAATGGTGATCGTAATGAGTGGATTCTGAAGTCCAATGTACGTATCGTGCTTTCGCTTCAAATACAATGATCGTCATTGCATATATCGCGAGAGAAAGATGGGGGCTTACTTTTAGAGGACCTGGAGATAGTTTTGTGTGCATACGTGAAAGGGGCGTACAGGGGGGTATGCGATGGAGAGAGAGATGCTCTTCGTTTCTCTTTATTATGACTAACTTTGTATATAGTATTAAAATATACAAATTCACAGTGCGGAATAAATATCATTGTGGGCACCATGCAATGCAAATTAGCGTTCGTACTCCTCCATATAACTTTGTAATGTTGTATATATGTAGAAACTCTAAAATAATTTTTTGGCCACACTTTATTCAAAAGGAATGTTGTATGCCAAATAAACGTGAAGAGAGGGCTTTTTAGATCAATGGGGTACGTGATGTAACATGTGTGAATGTGTAGTTGATGCATTTGGCGGGGCCTAGAGAGGTATGTGTGTGTATTACGTATTCAAGAGAGGCATGCATAGAGGGGCCGATAGGGGGGGGGCATGGGAGAGATAGCACGAGAAATGAGAGTGGTCTAGAGAGAGAGACGAATATGACGTCACGACAAGAGGTTCCATTCCCTTGAGTGTGTATATGCAAGGGGGAGGGAATAGAGGCACCAGGAGAAATTTTCTGTGTGTGTGGTGTTTGTGTTGGTATGTGTGGGTGTGAGAAGATAATGAGACGTGGGGGCAGAGGGTGTGTCACCGCATGAGGTCCGGTGGGTCGAGGTGAGGCCCTTCGTTCGGTTCCGTCCTGCGCCACATTGGTCGACCCATGACGCATTTAGGAAGACCCATGGATGACTAGTCATACAAGACAAAGATAGCGGAATTGTGAAGGACTGTGTGTCCACTGACAAAGCAGGCTAGGATTTGTAACCCTAGGTTCTCGGACTAAGGTAGCCCCTTTATCTCTGATATTACTATTCATCTAACCTAACTTTAAGGGGCATCCTTGTCGGAGTAATGGGCCACGGGTAGGCTCACCCGAGCCCCAAAACCTTTCAAGACATCGGGGCAGACTGCGCCCCTCAAGCACCTATGGCGACTCCAAGATGAGCCGAGTCCCAGAAGGCGACTCCAAGATGAGCCGAGTCCCAGAAGGCGACTCCGAGATGAGCCGAGTCCCAGAAGGCGACTCCGAGATGAGCCGAGTCATAGAAGGCGACTCCGAGACGAGCCGAGTCCCAGAAGGCGACTCCAAGATGAGCCCAGTCCCCGAGCCAACTCTCGCCTCGGCCGAGTCCCGGAGATGGCTCCGAAGAAGCCGACTATGGGGAGTCGGCCCGCGACTCCCAACCACCTGGTAATTAAAGACGAGCATGGCCACAGTGCGCCGTACTCATGGAGATCTCCGCCCGGCGCGGCACTGTTGCCATGCCATCCCTGACATCAGCCCCCGGGGCGGGGCCCTGTACCCACGACGCCTTGTCTGTATGGCCCAGAGACGGCAGGGCCTACCAGTCAGCGGGAGAATTGGAGACGGCGGACGCACCGAGAGTCGGACCCGCTGGGAGTCGGCCCCCTGAAGCCGGCCGGCCGCTCCCACGGGCCCCGCACGCCATTAACCTGAAGCGACAGGGGGATGGCAACAGTGATCGCCCGTCAGGCGGCGGCACTGTCGCCATGACCCCACGACCAAGCCCATGTCATTAGAAGCACGGCTACAGTAATCTGCAGCTGGCAAGACCCGCCCGCAGCGGATAAAGGCTGACGCCTTCGTACCATGCCAGTCGGAGGGACCCACCAGTCGGCGGGCCCCAGGAGTCTGCGGAGAAGACGGCACCTGAGAGACTGACGACTGGGACCCGCGCCCAGCCGGATTTACCATTGTAACCCTGGGGGGTAGGCTATATAAAACCCCCAGGGCACCCATGCAAAGGGTTCGCATCCAGTAGCATTAGATAGAACACAAAGGAGGGAGAGAACTAGCCTTGTCTTCTCCTTCCCCCAGAAACAGCTCTAGGAGCGCCCTTGTATTCACTTTGCCTTAGTGACCATGCGGAGACCCCGCAGAGCAGTAGTAGGGGTGTTATCTCCTCGGAGAGACCTGAAGCTGGGTAAGATCCGCTGGCGTGCATGTCTTCGCCTCATCCCGTTTCCAGGCACCGGCGATGTTCTACTCGCCCCCACCATGATAAGCCATCCTTTGGCATATGTCGCACCCAACCCCCGACATTTGGCGCCCACCGTGGGGCCTGGTGCACCGTCGTCCGGAGATCTGTTCTGGATGGGACCCCTCTTCCTCCTTGGCGAGCGCAGCCAGCCAGGCTCGCCGGACGGAGTCTGCATCGACGCGCTGCGCGGCGCTGAGACCGCCTGTGCAGCAAGCGGCCTCACCGAACTTGTCGGCGAGGTTCGACTTTCCGACGAACCTGCATCCGACGCAGGCATGGGTGGCCCCGAGAGTCTCCTCGCGGGCCTCCTCGACCAACTCCATGTTGCCGGCGAGCCCGCCGGGGACTTGGAGTCCGTAGGCTCCATCGACTCGATGCTGGTCGACTCCTAAGCCGTGTCGCTTGACACTTTCCCCACCAACGTGGTGGTCTACGACGAGCCACTTCCTCACGAGGAGAGCGGCGGAAGCGCCGTCACGGAGGTGCTCGTCATCAATCATGATGAGCGCTCCGGTGAAGAAGCTCAGGACACGCTCGTCGCGGCCCTACAAGACCTAACTGCGCCCATTCCAGAGGACGCAGACACCGAGACGCTGGAGACACGCCGCCTCCAGATCATCGAAGGCGCCAAGAGGCTGGCGAGCATGAGGCGCCTGTCAGAAGCCTACCAGCGCGAAATGGATCGCGCCGTGGGCGGCTCGCCGGCTCCAACAGGGCCGAGCCGCCTAGGCGCGGTCCGGCAACGCGGCGCGACCATCACCGACTTGTTCGGGGCTAAACGCCCCGTATATGCCACCCCTGCAGAGAACATCCGCGCCGCCCAAGCGGCGACTGACGAGCTGAAGAACTTCGAGGGCAAGGAGCGCCACATGATGACAGAGCGAGTCCAGCAGCTGCTCGACGCAGTTGTAGCGCAGAACACGGCCGGCGGCCGCGCGGATGCACTGCAGCAACCGAATGACGACTTGCCTCCTCGCCGAGATCAAGGCACGATGTCTCGGACGCCGACTACCGGAGTCCACGGAAGGAAAGAAAAGGAGCCGGCTGTCAATCGCAGTCGGACTCACATCACCATCGACCGGGACCAAGACGGCCGTCCGAGAGCAGTAGAGCGGCGGGACGACTACCAGCCTCCCCCACCCAGAAGAGAACGGCGAGTTTCCCCGCCGCCTGTTGAGCATCCGACTCTCGGAGGTCGCCTTGGCCGCCGAGAAGAAGTCAGAGAGAATGACGCCCGCCATCGGATCGACCGACTCCACCGATCCCTGGCGCTGGAAGAGGAAGACGAGCTGGGTACGCCTTGCTTCGGGCCCCGCATCAGAGACGAGCCCTTCCCCAAAGGGTTCACGCTCCCCCGAGACACGCCCAAGTATACCGGCTTCGTGAAGCTGGACGACTGGCTGATAGACTACTCCACAGCCGTCAGCATAGCGAACGGCAACAAGCGAGTTGCCGTGAAGTACGTTCCTCTCATGCTCCAGGGCACGGCCCGGACATGGTTAAATAGTCTGAAGCCCCGCAACATCAATAGCTGGGTCGACTTCACCAAAGCCTTCATCCGCAACTTCACAACCACGTACAAGCGACCTCCCAAGCCGCGCCAGCTTTCCTTGTGTGTGCAAGGCCCTGATGAATCAACACGCGACTACCTCACGCGCTGGGGCGAGCTTCGGAACTCCTGCGAGGGCGTGCATGAGGTGCAGGCTATCGAGTACTTCACTGCCAGGTGCCGAGAAGGCACCCTCCTCAAGCACAGACTCCTCTGCGACGAGCCAGAAACCCTCGACGAACTGCTGATCATAGCAGACAAGTACGCCACAGCCGACTCCTCCATGAAGACAGAGATTCAAGTCAATGCGGCTGGCAAAGTAGCCCCTCAGGCTCCCAAAACTCTAGCTGGAGACACCAGTCGGCAATAACAGCAGAGCGACAACAAACGCAAGATCCAACAGCCGACTTCCAACAGTCGGCAGGTTGCGACAGTCGAAGATCAACAGCCGGAGGGGCAGCCCCCAGCCAAACGGCAGAAGGGCGGCAAATCCAATTGGTTGCCGGCCTTTTCCTATGAGCAGACTCTGGACGATCCCTGCAAGTTCCACAGTGGTGCGAAGCTGTCGAATCATACCAGCGAAAGTGCCACTGGCTCACCAGAATCGCCAAAGGAGACGGCCTCCTTCCCCCGCCGCCTGCTGGGCCGCTGCCTCCACCGCCGCCCCAGCAGCCAGCCGCTCGGCCAGTCGGCGCAGTACAAGATGAGTACCCAGAAGAGCACGGAGCCTATGTGGTGTTCACCAGTGTGGCTGACGATCGGCGTAGCAGACGGCAGCAGCAGCAAGAAGTAAATGCAGTGGCAACAGACACTCCAGAGTTTATGCATTGGTCCGAGAAGCCTATCAGTTGGAGCAGAGTGGATCACCCAGTGGTGATGCCGAATTCGGGCTCCTATGCCCTGGTCCTAGGTTCCACCTTGGCCACTGATAGGCGGGCCGCCCGCTTTTCGAGAGTGCTGATAGACGGAGGCAGTAGCATCAACATCCTGTACAAAGATACTATGGAGAAGCTAGGAATCAAGCAAAGACAGCTGCAGAGCAGCCAGACTGTGTTCCATGGTATTGTACCCGGCCTTTCCTGCTCGCCAATCGGCAAGATCCTGATAGACATCCTCTTCGGAGACAAAGATCATTTCCGCCGAGAGCCAATCTGGTTTGAAGTAGTGGACCTAGAAAGCCCATACCACGCGCTGCTTTGCCGACCTGTGTTGGCCAAGTTCATGGCAGTTCCTCATTACGCCTACCTCAAGATGAAGATGCTGAGTTCCAAGGGAATTCTGACCGTAGCCGGCGACTACAGGAAGTCATCCGCCTGCACGGCCGAAAGCAGCCGGCTGGCCGAGTCCCTGGTTATCGCAGCCGAGAAGCGGCTCCTTGATCGGGTCGTGGCGATGGCCGGAAAGCAGCCAGAAATGTCGCCTGACCCCAAGGAGTCGGAAGCTGAAGGTTCGTTCAAGCCGGCCAAAGAAACCAAGAAGATACCCTTGGACCCGGAGCACCCAGAGAGGTACGCTGTCGTGGGTACAAACCTTGACAGCAAATAGGAAGGCGAGCTCGTCAATTTCCTCCATGAGAATCGAGACATCTTTGCGTGGTCCCCCAAAGACATGCCAGGTGTACCGAAGTAATTTGCCGAGCACAAGCTACATGTCAGACCGGATGTGAAACCCGTCAGGCAGCCCTTGCGCCGCCTATCAGAAGAGAAGAGAAGAGTTGTTGGAGAAGAGATAACTCGGCTTCTTGCAGCCGGCTTCATCATGGAAGTGTTTTTTCCAAAGTGGCTGGCAAACCCGGTTTTGCTACTGAAGAAAAACAAGCAGTGGCAGATGTGCATTGATTACACAAGCCTCAACAAAAGCCTACCCAAAGGATCCGTTTGCCCTGCCAAGAATCGATCAGGTGATAGACTCCACAGCCGGATGCGAGCTGCTGAGTTTCTTAGATGCATATTCAGGATATCACCAAATCAAGCTGAACCCGGCAGACAGACTAAAGACCGCCTTCATCACGCTATTCGGAGCCTTCTGCTACCTGACGATGACGTTCGGCTTAAGGAATGCCGGCGCCACCTTTCAGCGTTGCATGCAGAAGTGCCTCCTCAAGCAACTCGGCAGGAATGCCCATGTCTACATGGATGATGTGGTGGTGAAGACGGAAAAGCATGGGATGCTGCTAGAGGACCTCAAGGAGACCTTTGAGAACCTGCGCTGATTCCAGATCAAGCTCAACCCTGAAAAGTGCGTTTTCGGAGTACCAGCCGGCCAACTCCTTGGCTTCCTGGTCTCTGAACGCGGCATAGAGTGCAACCCCGTGAAGATCAAGGCCATCGAGAGAATGGAGGTACCCAGCCGACTGTTAGATGTGCAGAAGTTCACCGGCTGCTTGGCATCCATCAGCCGATTCATCAGTCGGCTGGGCGAGAAAGCTCTGACTTTGTATCAATTGATGAAGAAACCACCTTTTTCGAGTGGAACCACAAGGCGAATGAAGCATTTCTCCAGCTGAAGAAGATGTTGACTACTCCCCCTGTATTGGCGGCTCCGACTCCTAAAGAGCCCATGCTCCTGTACATCGCCGCCACAAGCCGAGTAGTCAGCACAGTTATTGTAGTCGGGCGCAAAGAGGAAGGCAAGGCGCTCCCTGTCCAGAGACCGGTATATTACCTGAGCGAGGTACTGTCGACCTCCAAGCAGAACTATCCCCATTACCAGAAGATGTGCTACGGCGTGCATTTTGCCGCCAAGAAGCTGAAGCCTTACTTTCAAGAGCATCCAATCACCGTGGTTTGCACGGCTCCGCTGGCCGAGATCATTGGAAGCCGAGACGCCTCTGGCCGAGTAGCCAAATGGGCCATAGATCTGGCTCCTTACACCATCTACTACCAGCCACGCACCACCATCAAGTCGCAAGCACTGGCCGACTTCCTCGTCTACTGGGCCGAGACCCAGTACATGCCGCCAGCGCCCGACTCCACCCATTGGCGGATGCATTTTGACGGCTCCAAGATGCGTACTGGCCTGGGAGCCGGCGTCGTCCTCACCTCCCCCAAAGGCGACAAGCTCAAGTATGTGCTGCAGATCCACTTCGCCGCCTCCAACAACGTCGCCGAATACGAGGCGCTCATTCACGGACTCCGGCTTGCCAAAGAACTCGGCATTCGCCGGATTCTGTGCTATGGCGACTCTAATTTGGTGGTCCAGCAGTCATCCGGCGACTGGGACGCCAAAGATGCAAACATGGCAAGCTACCGTTTCCTGGTGCATCAACTCAGTGGATACTTCGAGGGGTGCGAGTTCCTTCACGTGCCAAGAAGCGACAACGATCAAGCAGACGCCTTGGCACGAATCGGCTCCACCCACCAAGCAATACCGTCTGGCGTCGCTCTTCAGCGCCTCCTTAAGCCATCTATCAAGCCTTCACCGGAATCAGACTCCATCTTTGTCCCGGCTCCCCCCGAAGAAGTCGGATCCGACTCAAGAGCCCCAGCAGACGGCCCTAAGAAAATTCCAGTCGAAGCCAGCCCGGGGACTTCAGAACCCGGCCCGGGGACTGCGCCAGTCGGCCCGGGGACTTCGCCAATCCAGCAAGCGGCCGCAGAATCCAGCCCGCCGCCTCCCAACCCAGTCGCCCTTGTCCAAGTCGCTGTGGTGGCGGTTGAAGAAATAGCAGCACCCTCCTAGGCGCAGCCCATCCTCAAGTTTCTAGTGAACAGAGAGCTGCCAACTGATGAGATCTTGGCTCGGCAAGTGCAACGCCGAGCGGCAGCATACACCATAGTCAACAGAGAGCTGGTCAGGCGCAGTGTCACTGGTGTCTACCAGCGCTGCATAGAGCCAGAACAAGGCCAAGCAATTCTCGGAGACATTCATCAGGGCGAGTGCGGCCACCATGCAGCTTCAAGAGCACTCGTTGCCAAAGCCTTTCGACATGGTTTCTTCTGGCCGACTGCCCTGGAAGAGGCTAAAGAGTTAGTCAAAAAATGCAAAGGGTGCCAGAAGTTCCGCTCCAACCCACTTCAGCCGGCTTCCGCGCTGAAGACAATCCCCATCGCCTGGCCCTTTGCAGTTTGGGGCCTGGACATGGTGGGACCATTCACGATGGCCCGAGGCGGCCTAACTCATCTGCTTGTCGCGGTGCACAAGTTCACCAAGTGGATAGAAGCAAAGCCCATCAAGAAGTTGAACGGTCCAACTGCAGTGACTTTCATCGCCGACATCACGGTGCGGTACGGCATACCGCACATCATCATCACTGACAATGGCACAAATTTCGCCAAAGGCGCCTTGGCCCGTTTCTGCGTGACACAGGGCATCCGACTGGACTTAGCGTCCGTTGCCCATCCGCAGTCAAACGGCCAGGTTGTCGGAGTAATGGGCCACGGGTAGGTTGACCCGGGACCCTAGATCTTTCAAGACATCGGGGCAGGCTGCGCCCCTTCAGCCGAGTCCCAGTTGGCGACCTCCAGAGAGGCCGAGTCCCAGTTGGCGATCTCCAGAGAAGCCGAGTCCCAGATGACGACTCCAAGGCGAGCCGACTCCAAGCTGGCGACCACCAGGGAAGCCGACTATGGGAGTCGGCCCACGACACTTCATGAAGCCCGATGCGGGGTACGGTCACGACATGGCCGTCCCTCCCTGCCTACGAGGGACTGGCATGGCTACAGTGAGCCGTATCGCTGGAAGATCTCTGGCGAGGCACGGCACTGTTGCCATGTCTGCCCTGACCTCAGCCACAGTGCGCGATGCACTATGCCCACGACGCCGACCTGTACGGCCCGAAGACTGCGGGGCCGCCTGTCAGTGGGTGGACCGAAGACGGCCAGAGCGCCCGAAGACGGCCCTGTGGGACTCGGCCTCCCCGGAGTCGGCCGTCTCCCCTCCAGGGCCCCACAAGCCATTAACCAGATTGGATGGGGAGTGGCGACAGCGATCGCCCGATAGACGGCGGCACTGTTGCCATGAGCCGGTGACCCAGCCTGCGTCACCAGGAGTGCCGCACAGTACCGGGCCTGTCCGCGGGGCCCACCAGTCGGCGGGCCCCAGAAGCCGGCAGGAAGAACGGCGGTGTGAGAGACAGACGGCTGGGGCCCGCACCTAGCCGGATTACCATTGTACCCCCGGGGGGTAGGCCTATATAAACCCCTCGGGGCACCCATGCAAAGGGTTCGGACCTTGATAGAGTTAGACCAGATAGCCCAGGGAGGAGAGAACTAGCCTCGCTCTCTCCTGCCTCCCGAAATAGCTCGAGGAGCACCATTGTAGCCATTTCACTTGAGTGATCATGCGGAGACCCCGCAGAGCAGCAGTAGGGGTGTTATCTCCCCGGAGAGCCCCGAAGCTGGGTAAGATTCGCCGGCGTGCATGTCTACGCCTCATCCCGTTTCCAGGCACCGGCGACGTTCTACTCGCCCCCACCATGATAGGCCATCCTTTGGCATATGTCGCACCCAACCCCCGACATTTGGCGCCCACCATGGGGCGAGGTGCACCTTCGTCCAGAGATCTGTTCTGGACGGGAACCCTCTTCCTCCCTGGCGAGCGCAGCCAGCCAGGCTCGCTAGACGGAGTCTGCATCGATGTGCTGCGCGGCGCTGAAGCCGCCTGTGCGGCGAGCAGCCTCGCCGAACTTGTTGGCGAGGTGCGCCTCTCCGATGAGCCTGCATCCGACGCAGGCATGGGTGGCCCTGAGAGCCTTCTCGCGGGCCTCCTCGACCAACTTCACGTCACCGGCGAGCCTGCCGTGGACTTGGAGTCCATAGGCTCCACCGACCCGATGCTGGTCGACTCCGACGCCGTGTCGCTTGACATCTTCCCCACCAATGTGGTGGTCTACGACGAGCCGCTTCCTTACGAGGAGAGCGGCGGAAGCATCGTCACGGAGGTGCTCGTCATCAGCCACGGCGAGCACTCCGGCAAAGAAGCCCAGGACCCGCTAGCCGCGACCCTGCAAGACCTTACCGCGCCCATTCCAGAGGACGCCGACACCGAGACGCTGGAGACACGCCGCCTTCAGATCATCGAAGGTGCCAAGAAGCTGGCAAGCATGAGGCGCTTGTCAGAGGCATACCAGCGCGAGATGGATCGCGCCGTAGGCGGCTCGCCGGCTCCGACTGGGCCGAGCCGTCTAGGTGCGGTCCGGCAGTGCGGCGCAGCCATCGCCGACTTGCTCGAAGCAAAACGCCCCGTGTATGCCACCCCAGCGGAGAACATCCGCGCTGCCCAAGCGGCGACTGACGAGCTGAAGAACTTCGAGGGCGAAGAGCGCCGTGTGATGACAGAGCGAGTCCAGGAGCTCCTTGACGCGGTTGCAGCACAAAACGCGGCCGACGGCCGCGCAGATGCACTGCAGCAGCCGAATGACGACTTGTCTCCCCGCCGAGATCAAGGCGCGACCTCTCGGACACCGACTGGCGGAGTCTGCGGAAGGAAAGAGAAGGAGCCGGCTGTCATCCACAGTCGGACTCACATCACCATCGAGCGCGACCAAGACAGCCGCCCGAGAGCAGTAGAACGGCGGGACGACTACCTGCCTCCCCCGCCCAGAAGAGAGCGGCGAGTTTCCCCGCCGCCTGTTGAGCATCCGACTCTCGGAGGTCGCCTTGGCCGCCGAGAAGGAGTCAGAGAGAATGACGCCCGCCATCGGATCGACCGACTCCACCGATCCCTGGCGCTGGAAGAGGAAGACGAGCTGGGTCCGCCTTGCTTCAGGCCCCGCATCAGAGACGAGCCCTTCCCCAAAGGATTCACGCTCCCCTAAGACACGCCCAAATATACCGCTCCGTGAAGCCAGAGGACTGGCTGATAGACTACTCCACAGCCGTCAGCATAGCGAACGGCAACAAGCGAGTTGCCGTGAAGTACGTTCCTCTCATGCTCCAGGGCACGGCCCGGACGTGGTTGAACAGCCTGAAGCCCCGCAGCATCAACAGCTGGGTCGACTTCACTGAAGCCTTCATCCGCAACTTCACGAGCATGTACAAGCGACCTCCAAAGCCGCGCCGGCTCTCCTTGTGCGTGCAAGGCCCTGATGAATCAACACGCGACTACCTCACACGCTGGGGCGAGCTTCGGAACTCCTGCGAGGGCGTGCATGAGGTGCAGGCTATCGAATACTTCACTGCCGGGTGCCGAGAGGGCACCCTCCTCAAGCACAAGCTCCTCTGCGACGAGCCAGAAACCCTCGACGAACTGCTAGTCATAGCGGACAAGTACGCCACGGCCGACTCTTCTAGAAGACAGAGATCCAAGTTAGCGCTGCTGGCAAGGTGACCCCTCAAGCTCCCAAAACCCCGGCTGGAGACACCAGTCGGCGACAGCAATAGAACGATAACAAGCGCAAGGCCCAGCAGCCGACTTCCAACAGTCGGCAGGTCGCGGCAGTTGAAGATCAACAGCCGGAGGGGCAGCCTCCAGCCAAGCGGCAGAAGGGCGGCAAGTCCAATTGGTTGCCGGCTTTCTCCTATGAGCAGACTTTGGATGGTCCTTGCAAGTTCCACAGTGGCAAGAAGCCGTCAAACCACACCACCAGAAAATGCCACTGGCTCACCAGGATCGCCAAGGGAGACGGCCTTGCTCCACCGCCGCCTGCTGGATCGCCGTCTCCACCGCCGCCCCAGCAGCCGGCGGCTCAGCCAGTCGGTGCAGTGCAAGATGAGTTCCCAGATGAGCATGGAGCCTACGTGGTGTTCACCAGTGTGGCAGATGACCGGCGCAGCAGGCGCCAACAGCAACAAGAAGTAAACGCAGTAGCAGCGGATGCCCCAGAGTTCATGCATTGGTCCGAGAGGCCTATCAGTTGGAGTAGAGCGGATCACCCAGCGGTGATGCCGAGTCCGGGCTCTTATGCCCTGGTCCTAAGTGCCACCTTGGCCACTGATAGGCGGGCCGCCCGCTTTTCAAGGATACTGATAGATGGAGGCAACAATCTATACAAAGACACCATGGAGAAGCTAGGAATCAGGCGAAGACAGCTGCAGAGCAGTCGGACTGTGTTCCATGGAATTGTACCCGGCCTTTCCTGTTCGCCAATCGGCAAGATCCTGATAGACGTCCTCTTCGGAGACAAAGGTCATTTCCGCCGGGAGCCGGTCTGGTTCGAGGTGGTGGACTTGGAGAGCCCGTACTACGCCATGCTTGGCCGACCTGCCTTGGCCAAGTTCATGGCAGTTCCCCACTACGCCTACCTCAAGATGAAGATGCCGAGTTCCAAGGGGATTCTGACTGTAGCCGGCGACTACAAGAAGTCGTCCGCGTGTGTGGCCGAGAGCAGTCGGCTGGCCGAGTTCCTGGTGATCGCGGCCGAGAAGCGGCTCCTTGACCGAGTCATGGCGATGGCCGGAAAGCAGCCAGAGATGTCGCCCGACCCCAAGGAGTCGGAGGCAGAAGGATCATTCAAGCCAGCCAAAGAAACCAAGAAGATACCCTTGGACCCGGAGCACCAAGAGAGATACGCTGTCATGGGCACAGGCCTTGACAGCCAATAGGAAGGCGAGCTCGTCGATTTCCTCCGTGAGAATCGCGACATCTTTGCATGGTCCCCCAAAGACATGCCTGGTGTCCCGACGGAATTCGTCGAGCACAAGCTACACGTCAGGCCAGATATGAAACCCGTCAGGCAGCCCTTGCGCCGCCTCTCAGAAGAGAAAAGAAGAGTTGTTGGAGCAGAGATAGCCCGGCTCCTGGCAGCCGGCTTCATCATGGAAGTGTTTTTTCCAGAGTGGCTGGCGAACCCGGTTTTGGTGCTGAAAAAGAACAAGCAATGGCGTATGTGTATCGACTACACAAGCCTCAACAAAGCCTGCCCAAAGGACCCGTTTGCTCTGCCAAGAATCGATCAGGTGATAGACTCCACAGCCGGATGCGAGCTGCTGAGTTTCCTAGATGCATATTCAGGATATCACCAGATCAAGCTGAACCCGGCGGACAGACTGAAGACCGCCTTCATTACGCCATTTGGAGCCTTCTGCTACCTGACAATGACGTTCGGCTTGAGGAATGCCGGCGCCACCTTTCAGCATTGCATGCAGAAGTGCCTCCTCAAGAAACTCTGCAGGAATGCCCACGTCTATGTGGATGATGTGGTGGTGAAGACGGAGAAGCGTGGGACGCTGCTGGAAGACCTCAAGGAGACCTTTGAGAATCTGCGCCGATTCTAGATCAAGCTCAACCCTGAGAAGTGCGTTTTCGGAGTCCCAGCCGGCCAGCTCCTTGGCTTCCTGGTCTCCCAACGCGGCATAGAGTGCAACCCCGTGAAGATCAAGGCCATCGAGAGGATGGAGGTACCCAGCCGACTGCTAGATGTGCAGAAGTTCACCGGCTGTTTGGCATCCATCAGCCGATTCTTCAGTCGGCTGGGCGAGAAAGCTCTGCCCTTGTATCAACTGATGAAGAAGACCACCTTTTTTGAGTGGAACCACAAGGCGGATGAGGCATTTCTCCAACTGAAGAAGATGCTGACTACTCCCCTTGTGTTGGCGGCTCTGACTCCCAAAGAGCCCATGCTCTTGTACATCGCTGCCACCAGCCGAGTAGTCAGCACAGTCATCATAGTCGAGCGCAAGGAGGAAGGCAAGGCGCTCCCCGTCCAGAGACCGGTATATTACCTGAGCGAGGTACTGTCGACCTCCAAGCAGAACTACCCTCACTACCAGAAGATGTGCTACGGCGTGCATTTTGCTGCCAAGAAGCTAAAGCCCTACTTTCAAGAGCATCCAATCACTGTGGTTTGCACCGCTCCACTCGCCGAGATCATTGGAAGCTGAGACGCCTCCGGTCGAGTAGCCAAATGGGCTATAGATCTGGCTCCTTACACCATCTACTACCAACCCCGCACCGCCATCAAGTCGCAGGCCCTGGCCGACTTCCTCATCGACTGGGCCGAGACCCAGTACCTGCCCCCAGCGCTCGACTCCACCCATTGGCGGATGCATTTCGATGGCTCCAAGATGCGCACCGGCCTGGGAGCCGGCATCGTCCTCACCTCCCCTAAGGGCGACAAGCTCAAGTATGTGCTGCAGATCCACTTTGCCACCTCCAACAACGTCGCCGAATATGAGGCGCTCATTCATGGGCTCCGGCTTGCCAAAGAACTCGGCATTCACCGGATCCTGTGCTATGGCGACTCCGACTTGGTGGTTCAGCAATCATCCGGCGACTGGGACGCCAAAGACGCAAACATGGCGAGCTACCGCTTCCTGGTGCAGCAACTCAGCGGATACTTCGAGCGGTGCAAATTCCTTCACGTGCCAAGAAATGACAATGATCAAGCTGATTCCTTGGCACGAGTCGGCTCCACTCGCCAAGCGATACCTTCCAGCATCGCCCTTCAGCGCCTCCTCAAGCCGTCAATCAAGCCTTCACCAGAGTCAGACTCCATCTTTGTGCCGGCTCCTCCAGAAGTAGTCGGATCCGACTCCAGAGCCCTAGCAGACGGCCTCAAGAAAACCACAATTGAAACCGGCCCGGGGACTTTAGAACCTGGCCCGAGGACTGTGCCAGTCGGCCCGGGGACTTCAGAGCCCGACCCGGGGACTGCGCCAGTTGGCCCAGAGACTCCGTCAATCCAGCAAATGACCGCAGACTCCAGCCCGCCGCCTCCCAGCCCGGCCACCCTTGTCCAAATCGATGTGGTAGCAGTTGAAGAGATAGTAGCACCTTCATGGGCGCAGCCCATCCTCAAGTTTCTAGTGAACAGAGAGCTGCCGACAGATGAGATCCTGGCTCGGCAAGTGCAGCACCGAGCGGCAGCATACACCATAGTCAATAGAGAGCTAGTCAGGCGCAGTGTCACTGGTGTCTACCAGCGCTGCGTAGAATCAGAACAAGGCCAAGCAATTCTCAGAGACATCCATCAGGGCGAGTGCGGCCACCATGCGGCTTCAATGGCACTCGTCGCCAAAGCCTTTCGGCACGGTTTCTTTTGGCCGACTGCCCTGGAAGAAGCTAAGGAGCTAGTCCAAAAATGCAAGGGGTGCCAGATGTTCCACTCCAAGCCACTTTAGCCGGCTTCCGCGCTGTAGACAATCCCCATCGCCTGGCCCTTCGCAGTTTGGGGCCTAGACATGGTAGGACCATTCAAGACGGCCCGAGGCGGCCTAACCCATCTGCTTGTTGCGGTGGACAAGTTCACCAGGTGGGTGGAAGCAAAGCCCATCAAGAAGTTGAACGGGCTGACTGCAGTAACCTTCATCGCCGACATTACGGTGCGGTACGGCATACCGCACAGCATCATCACCGACAATGGCACAAACTTTGCCAAGGGCGCCTTGGCCCGTTTCTGCGCGACGCAGGGCATCCGACTGGACTTAGCGTCCGTTGCTCATCCGCAGTCAAACGGCCAGGTGGAACGAGCAAATGGCCTCATCCTGTCCGGCATCAAGCCTCGACTGGTCGAACCACTCGAGCGTTCGGCCGACTATTGGGTCGAGGAGCTACCAGCCATCCTCTGGTGTCTACGCACGACTCCAAACAAGTCAACCGGCTTCACGCCTTTCTTCCTCGTCTACGGTGCTGAAGCCATCATCCCGACAGATATAGAGTTCGACTCTCCACGAGTCGCCATGTACATCGAAGAGGAAGCCGAAGAAGCACGCGAAGACCGTGTTGACCTGCTGGAAGAGGGCCGGCTGTTGGCACTCAGCCGGTCCAGCATCTACCAGCAGAGTCTGCGCCGATACTACAACCGAAAGGTCAACCCGAGATTGTTCCAAGAGGGCGACCTTGTGCTCCAACTGATTCCAAGAACAGCCGGCTAGCACAAGTTGTCGGCACCCTGGGAGGGTCCCTTCATCATCAGCAAGGTGCTAGGGAACGACGCCTACTATCTGATTGACGCTTAGAAGCCTCAAGCGCGCAAGAGGGACGACTCCGGCAAAGAAATAGAGCGCCCGTGGAACGCGAATCTTCTCCGAAGATTTTACAGTTGATGCAGTATGTATCGCACTACCCCCTTTTGTATTAAAGTACTAAGACCTTAGGCCCCTCGAGACGAGCTCAGGGACTGCCTTTTTGTTATCTGTATGAAAAGAATCACGCTTCCGGATATGCTACTCTTTTTTATCATACCGTCTGGCACCGGGTCCGACTAGTCGGCCCGGGGACTCGCCGTCTTGCGCTATGAAATGCTTCCTGTAGTCGGACAAGTAATGTGTTGCGCTCAAGCCGTCTCCCATCAAAAGCCGCAGCTCGCAGAGCGACTGCTGGTAGGCGGAGAACAAGCAAGAATGGGCGCACACATGGAAAGACGGCTAAGGACCTAAAGCATACGCATAGCTCAAGTCGGCTACCAGTCTCCCTCCGTAGAGCCGACTCATGAGTAGTCGGCTCGCCGTCTTAGCTTTTATCAAAGACGGCCGACTCTTGGATAGTCGGCCTATCGCTTTCTATCCGACTTGTTAAAGAAACTCTAAACGTCCAAGTACTTGCCTTCCCGAAGTAGCCAAGCACTTGATCTAGCGACAGTCCGCAGAGCGGCTGTCCAGCCGGCAAGGCGGTAACCAAGGGAAGACGGCAAAGGAAAAAAGTCTAAGGAGCAATAAGCAAGGAAAGGCGGAAATCGGATAAATATTTACATAAGCCCTTGGCCGAATTTTCGAATAGAAATTCAGGATACACCCCGCGGGTGGAATTGTTTGAACCTAACAAGTCTTTCAAAAGATTACTAAAGACAGATAAACAGAGGCGGAAAAAGCAGTCTAGGAGGCGGCCTCTGGGGCCGGAGGATCGGAGGTGACGGCGGTGTCGGGTGCCGGGGCAGTCGGCTGGGCGGTCTCAGCTTGGTCGCCTCCGGCGGCAGTCGCCTTGTCTCCGCGCGGCTCGTTGCTGGAGGCGCGATCGGGCTGAGGCTGGCCGCCTGCTCTGTCTTCTGGCGCCTCCTCCTCGCCTCCGTCCTCTGCCTCGTCCTCCTCGGCGCTCGAGTCGATCACCTCCGCCGAGTCTTCGCCATACTCCGGGTTCATCCCGAACCAGTCCGGCAGTGCTTCCTCGCCGCCTTCAGCCTGCTCGGGCACGAAGACGTTGGTGTCCGTGTACTCGGCGATTGCCGCCACGCGCTCGACAAGGGCGCCTTCCATGGCCTCCAGCTCGGCCTGGGCTTCTGACCGGAATGCGGCAGAGGATCCAGGTCCAGCCCCGGATACCACGCCTTGACGAACTCCAAGGCCCGGCGTGCTCCGACCCGGGCCGAGGAGCCCTTCCAAGCCTCGAGACGGCCGGCGGCGACTTCCAGCCAGTCGGCAGTCCGACTGGCGGTGCGCAGAGCCGGCATGTCGGGCCACAGGGCGGCAACCGCCTGGGCGCCGGCACGCTGAAGCCGGCGCAGCAGCCAGTGGGCCGGACGAAGACGGGCTTCAATGCTCAGGAGCTGCTCGTCGATGGTTCGGGGGGCATTAGCGGCGATCTCCTCGCCCTTCGCCCTTTGTGCCTCCCGAGCAACCTCGATGGCCAGAGGGACTGCCTGTGAATGACCAGGAAAGAAGTCTGCCAGGACAAAAGAGAAGAAAGCCGAAAAATCAGAAGCCGGCCTGACACATAGTCAAAAGCCCAAAGAAATGAAAGAGACTTACCATCGACGATGTCCTCAATCTCGTGGTAGCCGGAGGTCAGCATCGCCTCCTTATCAGTCCAGGCGGAGCGCTCGACCTCAAACTCGGCCATGAGAGCGGCCTCCCGCGTCTTGGCCTCGTCCTGCGCCTTCTGGAGCAGCTCCCTCTGCTCGGCCAGCTGCGTCACCAGCAGGTCATGCTCTTTGGCGAGCCTGCCGCACTCCTCCTCCTTGGCACACCGAGCAGTGTTGGCCTCGCCCAGCTGCTCCTTAAGGGCGGCGTTGGCACCTGAAGAACGAAGAAAGAGACAAGCAAGTCGTTAGTAAAATAGATCGCCAGGGAGATCCGGCCCGACTGCTCAGCAGTCGGCCCAAATCTCGGGGACTACAGCCCGCGGGTGTGCCAGCGCGCCCCCACGAAGAAGGAAGGAAAGAGCTTACCCCGGCTTTCCACCAAGTCGGCGGTCCTCTTATTCAACTCCTCGACATTGCGGTTGAAGGCAGTGGCCCGGAGGTTATGATACTCCTACAAAAAACTGACAAAGGCAAAGTCAGTGTTCGGAACTCGCTAGAGGGAGTTCCGACCCGCCTGCTCAGCAGCCGGCCCAGAACTTGGGGACTACACCCAGTGGGTGCGCTGGCGCACCCCCACGGAGAAAAACAAGAATCAGAAAGAAGGAGAAAACATACTCGGACAGATGTTTGCGCGGCCAGATGCGCCCTGTTGCAGACTTGGAGGGCGTCACTTTCCGCGCGCAGCTTCGCCTGGACGTCTAGGAGCGCTTGGTTCAGCGGGCTGGTGCCGCCTCCGCGCAACCACCCGGTGGGCGCGGCACTGGAGGCCTCGACGTCCAGACTCGTCGAGCTGGCGGTGCCGGTTTCCCGAGCTCGCGGCACCGAGGTCGTTCTCTCAAGCCGGCGGCGCACCGGCTCGGCGACTTGAAGAAGCAGCCGCGCCTCGGCCTTGTTCGCGATCGGCGGGTTCGACTGGCCTGCCGGCTGTTTGCCGTGCGGCCTCCCAGACGGAGGCGGCGGAGGCGGCGCGAGGGTGTCCGAGCCTGAAGCCTCGCCGCCCTCCTCCACAAGGGGGTTCTCGGTGCCGACCTCTCCGGTCTGCTCCCTGAACTCCAGAGCCGGCGGCGCCGACGACAATGGGGTGATGAGCATCGCCGATCAGCGACGCTTGGCCTCCTCAGCACGCCGTTTCGCCGCAGCGGCGGCTTCGGCGTCCTCCAGCTTCTTCTGGGCGTTGGCTACCGCCTTCTCGGCCTGCGCCTTCTCCAGGTGGTCGGCCTCCTCCTCGTCGCGCTTCTCCCGCACGTTCCGCTCCGTCGCCTCCCGGAGGTCGGCGGCGGGATCGACCCGCCGGGTGTTGGCGGATGTCTCTGCCGACCCCATAACAGAGGGGACGGCGACTCTTTCGAGGGAGAGGGGGGCCCTGAAGAGGAGCGGGAGGAAAATCAAAGAAGACTCGGACAAGATCCAACAAAGAAAAATAAAAGAGCGTAAAGACTTACGCGGAAACTAACGACGTTCTTCTCACTTCCCTTTGGAAGCGGTTGGCCTTCACGGCCGCCTCCTCCCGTTTGGTTGCGGTGGCCGCCCCCTTGAACTTCTTCGGCTTGCTGCCGGGCGCGCTCGGCCCGGTGTGACGCCTCTTCACGCCGCCTTGGCCGTCCTGGCCGGCCGTCGGCTGGTGGCGCGGGACGACTTCCACGTCGGCGTCATCTTCAGGCCAGTCGGCGAAGGTGGCCGAGGGCCTGAAGCCGCCGTCTGCCCCTTCTCCGCCGCCTTCGGCGTCGGCCTCCAATGCCGCCGCCCCCAAGTCGGGGTCGTCAACGTCGCTGTCCGCACGGTCTGGGACGTAGTCGCGGGGCTCTCTCGCGGCGCCGGCTGCGGGCTCCATGAGGGGGTTCTGCCCAGAAGAAACCAACAAGAATTAGAAGCCGGAGTCGGCCGCAAAGAAGACAAAACTACAGAAAGATGCGACTTACCACTGAAGGGGGGTTGTCGCGCGAGTACGGCTCCTTGCCGAACTGCCAGTCCTCTGTGAACTCGCAGTGAGCAATGTGGTTCACCAAGTTCGCCACCTCCCTGCGGGGCATCTCCTTGGTGCACAACCGACTCGGGTCGTGGCGGCCGCTCATCTGACAGATTAGGTGAGGCCGGCCTTGGAGCGGGAGGACTCAGCGCGCCACGAAGGCGGCCAGAAGGTCGGATCCGATGAGGCCCTCCAACTGCAGCAGGACTCGGAGTCGCGCTACGGCGGCGGCTCCAGAGGGAGTCAGCGACTTGGCCCGGTGAGACCAACTGGGGAGCCTCCCAGTTAGGGGGGCGGGGTTGAAGGGCGGCAGGTTGACCCAGTCGCCGTCGGTGGAGAGGTTCTTCACGTAGAAGTAGGAGCGCTGCCACATCTTCACTGACTTTATCAGCGAGATGGGAGGAAAGGGGTTGTCGGCTGTCGAGCGCCGCACCCGATGTAGGTGTCGTACTGAGCCGGCGTGCCGGCGGCCTGCGTGTCGAGCTTCGAAGAGAAAAATTCTCCCCACAACTCGAGGGTGGGGAGAACGCCGAGGAAACCTTCGCACAGAGTGGCGAAGGCGGAGAGCAGCACCACCGCATTTGGAGTGAGGTGGTGTGGTTGAAGGTTGTGGAACTCCAGGAACGAGCGGAAGAAACCGCTCACCGGTAGCCCCAGGCCGCGCATGAGGTGCAAGCGGAAGATGACCTGCTCGCCCTCCTCCGGCGCGGGCCAGGTCTCTCCCGCCGGCGCGGGGCGGGCGCGCAAGAGCTCCGCGCTGGGAAGACGGCGGGTCCGGCGGAGGAACTCGATGTGTTCCATCTCCACATCCGAGCCGTCCCACACGCCGGAGCACGTGGTGGGGGGCGCGGCGGAGGTGGAGCTCATCGCCATGGTGTGAGGGGCTCTTGCTCGCGGCGGAGGAAGAAGAGAAGGCAGGAGAGTGGGGGAGAGGATGCGTGTGCGGTGCCGCCCTGCTCCTCCCTGCCTATTTATAGCCCTGTGGGCTGAGGAGCCGAGGGGGAGGGCGTGGGATTAACTGTGCACTAAGCCCCACGCCGCCCCATGATTTACCCCACGAAGTTACTACGCGCAGTAACGACGTGGGGAAGCCAACCGTTCGCAACCACAGCCGATCCGTTCGGATGCCGAGGCACGGTAGTGGCGGGTCCTGCCTGACAACCCGTCCCGTCACGCACGTGGGTGAGCAGAGTACCCTCTCCACGTGGCGCCACGCGATAGGACCGCCTCGATGGCAGCAGGGAAGCGTATCCAATACGCCGCCTGATTTTCCATCGCGACTTACAAACAGCGGCCCCTCGCTGGACAAATCCGACTTCAGTGAGTCGGCCAAAAAGAAGACGACGGCCGAATCTCAGAGTCTGCGCTGGGAAGTTTGAAACTATTGAAGCCCCATGAGGCGGCGTCCGCAGGGCTTCACCAGCTTCGGGGACTACTATCGGAGTAATGGGCCACGGGTAGGCTGACTCGGGACCCTAGATCTTTCAAGACATCGGGGCAGGCCGCGCCCCTTCAGCCGAGTCCCAGTTGGCAACCTCCAGAGAGGCCAAGTCCTAGCTGGCGATCTCCAGAGAAGCCGAGTCCCAGATGACAACTCCAAGGCGAGCCGACTCCAAGCTGGCGACCTCCAGGGAAGCCGACTATGGGAGTCGGCCCATGACACTTCACGAAGCCCGATGCGGGGTACGGTCACGACGTGGCCGTCCCTCCCTGCCTACGAGGGACTGGCATGGCTACAGTGAGCCGTATCGTCGGAAGATCTCCAGCGAGGCGTGGCACTGTTGCCATGTCTGCCCTGACCTCAGCCACAGTGCGTGACGCACTGTGCCCAGGACGCCGGCCTGTACGGCCCGAAGACCACGGGGCCGCCTGTCAGTGGGTGGACCGAAGACGGCCAGAGCGCCCGAAGACGGTCCTGTGGGAGTCGGCCTCCCCGGAGTCGGCCGTCTCCCCTCCAGGGCCCCACAAGCCATTAACCAGATTGGATGGGGAGTGGCGACAACGATCGCCCGATAGACAGCGGCACTGTTGCCATGACCCGGTGACCAAGCCTGCGTCACCAGGAGTGCCGCACAGTACCGGGCCTCTCTGCGGGGCCCACCAGTCGGCGGGCCCCAGAAGCCGGCAGGAAGAACGGTGGTGTGAGAGACAGACGGCTGGGGCCCGCACCCAGCCGGATTACCATTGTACCCCCGGGGGGTAGGCCTATATAAATCCCTCAGGGCACCCATGCAAAGGGTTCGGACCTTGATAGAGTTAGACCAGATAGCCCAGGGAGGAGAGAACTAGCCTCGCTCTCTCCTGCCTCCCGAAATAGCTCGAGGAGCACCATTGTAGCCATTTCACTTGAGTGATCATGCGGAGACCCCGCAGAGCAGTAGTAGGGGTGTTATCTCCCCGGAGAGCCCCGAAGCTGGGTAAGATTCGCCGGCGTGCATGTCTACGCCTCATCCCGTTTCCAGGCACCGGCGACGTTCTACTCGCCCCCACCATGATAAGCCATCCTTTGGCATATGTCGCACCCAACCCCCGACACAGGTGGAGCGAGCAAACGGCCTCATCCTGTTTGGCATCAAGCCTCGACTGGTCGAGCCACTCGAGCGTTCGGCCGACTGTTGGGTTGAGGACCTACCAGCCGTCCTCTGGAGTCTGCGCACGACCCCAAACAAGTCAACCGGCTTCACGCCTTTCTTCCTCGTCTACGGTGCCAAAGCCGTCATCCCGACGGACATAGAGTTTGACTCTCCACGAGTCACCATGTACACCAAAGAGGAAGCTGAAGAAGCACGTCAAGACGGTGTCGACCTGCTGGAAGAGGGCCAGCTATTGGCACTCAGCCGGTCCGGCATCTACCAGCAGAGTCTGCGCCGATACTACAACCGAAAGGTCAGGCCGAGATCGTTTCAAGAGGGCGACCTTGTTCTCCGGCTGATTCAGCGAATAGCCGGCCAGCACAAGTTGTCGGCGCCTTGGGAAGGCCCCTTCATCATCAGCAAGGTGCTGGGCAACGGCTCCTACTACCTAATCGACGCTCAGAAGCCTCGAGCGCGCAAGAGGTACGACTTCGGCAAGGAGTCAGAACGGCCATGGAACGCAAATCTTCTCCGAAGATTTTACAGTTAATGAAGTATGTACCACGCTATCCTTTGTGTTAAAGTACCAAGACTTTGGGCCCCCGAGACGAGCTCGGGGACTGCCCTTTTTGTTATTTGTATGATAAGAATTATGCCTCCGAGTATGCTACTCCTTGTTATGTCGCTTGGCACCGGGTTCGACTAGTCAGCCCGGGGACTGGCCGTCTTGCGCTATGAAATGCTTCCTGCAGTCGGACAAGTAGTGTGTTGCGCTTAAGCCGTCTCCTGTCAAAAGCCGCAGTTCACAGAGCGACTATTGGTAGGCAGAGAACAAGCAAGAACGAGCGCACACACGAAAAAATGGCTAAGGACTTAAAGCGTATGCCTAGCCCAAGACGGCTCCCAGCCTCTCTTTGCAGAGCCGACTCTCGAGTAGTCGGCTCACCGCCTTCTATCCCACTTGTTAAAAAACTCTACAAAAGGCGAAGTACTTGCCTTCCCTAAAGCAGCCAAGCATTTTGACTTGCGGCAGTCCGCGGAGCGGCTCTCCGTCTGGCAAAACAGCGACTATGGAAAGACGGCAAAGGAAAAAGCCAAAAGAGCAACAAGCAAGGAAAGATAGAAGGCAGATAGATATTTACATAAGCAAAGGCCTCCGGTCGAGTTCAAAATACACCCCACGGGTGGAATTGTGCAAATTAATAAGTTCTTCAAAGACTATGAAAACAGATAAAGTAAGGACAAGACGGCAGCCTAAGGAGCAGCAGACGGGTTCGGCGGGTCAGCGGAGACGGCGGTGTCAGGCGCTGGAGCGGCCGGCTGGGCAGTCTCGGCTTGATTGTCTCCGGCGGCAGTCGGCCCGGTTGGATGCGGCTCATTGCTGGAGGCACGATCGAGCTGAGGCTGGTCGTCCGCTCCGTCTTCTGGCTCCTCCGTCTCGTCTTCGTCCCCCGCCTCGTCTTCCTCCTCGGCCCTGGAGCCGATCACGTCCGCCGAGTCCTCGTCGTAGTCGGGGTTCATCCCGAACCACTCCGGAGGCACCTCCTCACCGTTCGCGGCCCGCTCGGGAACGAAGACGCTGGTATCGGTGTAGTCGGCGATTGCCGCCGCACACTCGATGAGGGCACCTTCCACAGCCGCCAGTTCTGCCTGGGCCTCTGACCGGAACGCGGCCAGCCGGTCCAGGTCCAGCCCTGGATACCAAGCCTTGATAAATTCCAAGGCCCGACGCGCTCCAGCCCGGGCCGAGGAACCCTTCAAAGCCTCAAGACGGCTGGCCGCGACCTCCAGCCAGTCGGCAGTTCGACTGGCTTTCTTCCCCGCCTCGTCATGGGCCGCCTTCAACAGCTCCTTCTGCTCCGCCAGCTGCCCGGCCAGCAGGTCGCGCTCTTTGGCGAGCTTCCGCACTCCTCCTCCTTGGCACGAAGGGCCGTGCTGACTTCGCCCAACTGTTCTCGGAGATTGGCATTGGCCTCTGAAAAAACAAAAAGAAAAGACGTTAAGTCGTCAACAGCAAAGGTCGCCGGGAAGATCCGGCCCGACAACTCAGTAGTCGGCCCGAATCTTGGGGACTACATCCCGCGGGTGCGCCAGCGCGCCCCCGCGGAAAAGAAGAAGAACTTACTCTGGCTCTCCAACAAGTCGGCAGTCCGCTTCTCCAGCCGCTCAACGTTTCGGTTGTAGGCGGTGACGCGGAGGTTGTGATATTCCTGCGACAAAAATCAGACAAAGACAAAAATGAGGAACTCGCCAGATTGAGTTCCGGGCCGCCTGCGTAGCAGCCGGCCCGAAACTCGGGGACTACACCCAGTGGGTGCGCTGGTGCGCCCCCATAGAGGAGAATGAGAAAAGGCAAAGTCAAAAATAAAAACGTACTCGGATAGACGCCCGTGATGCCAGATGCGCCCTGGTGCAGCCCTGGATGGCTTCTCCTTCAGCCCGCAGCTTTGCCTGCTCATCCAGGAGCGCCTGGTTCAACGGACCATCGCCGCCTCCTCGCACCCATCCAGTAGGTGCAGCACTTGATGCCTCAGCATCTGGAATGGCCGAGCTGGCGGTGCCGGCTTCCAAGGAGCGTGGCACCGAGACCTCCTTCGCAAGACGGCGGCGCGCCGATGAGGCGACCTGGAGAAGCAGCCTCGCCACCGCCTCGTCCTCAGCCGGTGGCACTGGAGGGCCCGCCGGCTGCTTGCCATGCGGCGGAGGCGGCGGTGGCGGCGAGGCCGTGCCCGACGCAGAGGCCTCACCTCTGTCCCTCTCCATGACGGAGTGCTCCACGCCGACTTCTCCAGTCTACCTCGTGAACTCCGGGGGCGGCGGTGCGGAGCTCAGCGGGATGACAAGCAACGCCGACTGGCGGCATGCGACCTCCTCGGCCCGCTTTTTGGCTGCCGCCGCAGCTTCGGCCTCCGCCAGCTTCTTCTGGGCAGAGGCCGCCGCCTTCTCGGCCTCCGCCTTCTCCAGACGGTCGGCTTCTTCCTCGTCGCGCTTCTCCCGCTTGTTGCACTCCGTCGCCTCCCGGAGGTCGGTGGCGGGGTCAATCCGCCGGGTGTTGGCGGACGTCTCGGCCAACCCCATGACAGAGGGGACGGCGACCCACTCAAGAGAAAGAGGGGCCCTGAAACAGAATGCAGAATGAAAAAGACTCGGAAAAGATCTGCCCAAAGAAACAAGAACAGACGATAGTCGGCACTTATGCAGAGACCAACGGCGGCTTCTTCACCTCCCTGCAGAAGCGGTTGGCCTTCGCGACCGCCTCCTCCCGCTTGGTCGCGGCGGCCACCCCCTTGAACTTTTTCGGCCGACCGCCGAGCTAACTCGGCGCGGCCCGGCGCTTCTTCGCGCCGACTTGACTGGCCAAGCCGGCGGAAGAACTCGCGTCCGGATGGCCGGCTTTGGGTTGGCGGCGTGGGACGACTTCCTCTTCGGCGTCGTCTTCTGGCCAGTCGGCGAAGGTCGCCGAGGGCCGGAGGCCGCCCTCCGCTCCCCTCCTCTGCCTTCGGCGTCGGCCTCCATCGCCGCCGCCCCCAAGTCGGGGTCCTCGACATCGCTCTCCGCTCGACCTGGAGCAAAGTCGCGGGGCTGTCCAGTGGCGCCGGCTGCGGGCGGGATGAGAGGGTTCTGACTCAGAAAAAGCCAAGAAGATCAGAAGTCGGATTCGGCTACAAAGAAAAACAGAAAGCACAAATATACGACCTACCGCAGGAGGAGGGTTGGCACGCGAGTACGGCTCTTTGCCGAACTGCCAATCTTCCGCGAGCTCGCAGTTCGCGATGTGGTTCGCCATCTTCGCCACCTCTGCGTGGGGCATGTCCCAGGTGCACATCCGACTCAGGTCTCGGCGGCCGCTCATCTGACTAATCAGATGAGGTCGGCCTTGGAGAGGAAGGACTCGGCGCGCCACGAAGGCGGCCAGCAAGTCGGCCCCGACCAGGCCTTCCGACTGCGTCAGCACCCGGAGTCGCGCGATGGCGGCGGCGCCGGTGGGAGTCAGCGACTAGGCCCGGTGGGACCAACTGGGAAGCCTCCCAGCCGGCGTGCCGGCCTCATAGGGTGGCAGGTTGACCCAGTCGCCCTCCGTGGCGACGTTCTTCACGTAGAAGTACGAACGCTGCCACATCTTCACCGATTTGATCAGCACGATGGAGGGGAATGGATTGTCGGCGGTCGACCTGCGCATCATGATGAAGGCGCCGCACTGAGCCGGCACGCCGGCGACATGCGTGCCGAGCTTGGATTGAAAGAGCTCTCCCCACAGCTCGATAGTGGGGAGAACACCGAGGAAACCCTCGCACAGGGTGGCGAAGGCGGCCAGCTGCACCATCGTGTTGGGGGTGAGGTGGTGCGGCTTGAGTCCGTTGAACTCCAAGAAGGAGCGGAGAAAGCCGCTCGCCCGCAGGCCCAGGCCGCGCATGAGGTGCGAGCGGAATATGACCCGCTCGCCCTCCTCCAGTGCCGGCCTTATTTCCCCCGCCGGCGGGGCGCGGGCTCGCACCAAGTTCGCGCCGGGGAGCCGGCGCGTCTTGCGAAGGTGCTCGATGGCGTCGTCGTCCACTTCGGAGCCGTCCCAAACGCCGGAACGCACGACAGGAGCTGCGGCGGCGGAGGAAGAGCTCATCGCTACGGATCGGTGCGGCGTGGTACGGTGAAGACAGGAAGAAGGAGAGGAACGAGGAAGCAGGGGAAGCAGGGAAGAGCGGGCGCATGCTTCGCCGTCCCGCTTCCCCCACCTATTTATAGCCTCAAAGGGCTGAGAAGCCGATGGGGCGGCGTGGGGATTAACAACGTGGGGAGCCCAACCGCCCGCCCGGCCGCAGCGGATCCATTCGCGCGCCGGGGCACGGTAGTGGCGGACCCCGCCTGACGGCATGTCCCGTCGCGCGCGGGGGCAGGCAGACTGCTCCTGCCACGTGGCGCCGCGCGACGGGGCCGCGATGGGCGACCACGGGAAGCGTACCAGGCACGCCTCCTGGCTCCTGCCACAACGTTCGAAACACCCCAAGGGGCAAGACGGCCCTCGGCGAATCCGACTCCAGCTAGTCGGCCTGAGCATGCCGACTCTCGGGGAATCCGACTCCGGCCAATCGGCTTGGAGGAAGGCGGCCACCAAAGCTTGCTTTCCCCCATCTAAAGAAGGAAACTGCTGAGGCGCACGACGTATCAACCTTGGAGCCTCACCGGCTTCGGGGACTACTATCGGAGTAATGGGCCACGGGTAGGCTCACCCGAGCCCCAGAACCTTTCAAGACATCGGGGCAGACTGCGCCCCTCAAGCACCTACGGCGACTCCAAGATGAGCCGAGTCCCAGAAGACGACTCCGAGATGAGCCGAGTCCCAGAAGGCGACTCCGAGATGAGCCGAGTCCCAGAAGGCGACTCTGAGATGAGCCGAGTCCCAGAAGGCGACTCCGAGGTGAGCTGAGTCCCAGAAGGCGACTCCGAGACGAGCCGAGTCCCAGAAGGCGACTCCAAGATGAGCCAAGTCCCCGAGGCGACTCTCGCCTCGGCCGAGTCCCGGGGACGGCTCCGAAGAAGCCGACTATGGGGAGTCAGCCCGCGACTCCCAACCACCTGGTAATTAAAGACAAGCATGGCCACAGTGCGCCGTACTCACGGAGATCTGCGCCTGGCGCGGCACTGTTGCCATGCCATCCCTGACATCAGCCCCCGGGGCGGGGCCCTGTACCCACGACGCCTTGTCTGTACGGCCCAGAGACGGCGGGGCCTACCAGTCAGCGGGAGAATTGAAGACGGCGGATGCACCAAGAGTCGGACCCGCTGGGAGTCGGCCCCCTGAAGCCGGCCGACCGCTCCCACGGGCCCTGCACGCCATTAACCAGATGCGATAGGGGGATGGCAACAGTGATCGCCCGTCAGGTGGCGGCACTGTCGCCACGACCCCACGACCAAGCCCGTGTCATTAGAAGCATGGCTACAGTAATCCGCAGCCGGCAAGACCCGCGCGCGGTGGATATGGGCTGACGCCCTCGTACCATGCCAGTCGGCGGGACCCACTAGTCGGCGGGCCCCAGGAGTCGGCGGAGAAGACGGCACCTGAGAGACTGACGGCTAGGACCCGCGCCCAGCCGGATTTACCATTGTAACCCTGGGGGGTAGGCCTATATAAACCCCCCAGGGCACCCATGCAAAGGGTTCGCATCCAGTAGCATTAGAAAGAACACAAAGGAGGGAGAGAACTAGCCTTGTTTTCTCCTTCCCCCAGAAACAGCTCTAGGAGCGCCCTTGTATTCACTTTGCCTTAGTGATCATGCGGAGACCCCGCAGAGCAGCAGTAGGGGTGTTATCTCCTGGGAGAGCCCTGAAGCTGGGTAAGATCCGCCGGCGGGCCTGTCTTTGCCTCATCCCGTTTCCAGGCACCGGCGATGTTCTACTCGCCCCCACCATGATAAGTCATCCTTTGGCATATGTCGCACCCAACCCCCGACAATCCTACAGAATGCTCTGCTAGAATCATACTCGTCGATTAGGAAGAGAGGTGTGAGACAATGCGTGAGAGACAGGCGTAAAGATAATGTGCGTACATGAGACACGTAGGCAGGTCCATGTATATAGAAAGGGTCGATGAGGATTGTGCGTGTGTATGTTTGCGAGAGGAAGAGTGCTTGTGATAAAGGTTAGTGAAAACAGTTGTAAATGGTTACGAGAGGGAGGGAGGGTTATATCTAGAGCATGTGTGCGAGAAAGACACCTCGGGAGAGAGTGTGTGAGCATGTGTGTGAGACCACCGATGGAGAGTGAAACTACATGTAAAAGACTGCTCTACACATTGCTTAAAGATGTAAATTGTATCCAAATATTAGGATGGTATCATGATATTGGCAATTCGTGTAAGAAGCAGTCATAGATCCATCAGACATCTAGATTCTATCGAATTTGAGCATGTCTATGTTATTATTCGACACAATTGATCCACATAGTTAGTATTTTGAACTCCAGACAATGCATCGCTTTAGCAATTGAATATAAACGTGAGTATAGTTCATGTCGTGTGTGTAAAGCACATTATACATACGAAAGTTACACAATGGACATTATAAATAGCTACCTATGAACTAGCATACATTTGAATTCAACTTAAGGTGGTTTAAAAAAATCAAATTCAACATGAAGTCCATTCAATTATTTGAATTTGATATCATGGCATTTGTAAACCATACCTAAATTATGGGGGCACCAATCTTTGCTCTGATTTTGTACATAATAGCATATGTAGTCGTGTACAAAATAGATTCAAATTTAGCTCCTCCATTCCAAAATAATCGTAGTTATAGGATTTTCAAGTGTCAAAATTTCAAAAAGAAGCGGATAATTTAATGAGGTTTTCAAACATACAAGGTCAAATATAACGTTGTCTATTTAGGTCAATCCTCATAGTTCAAGATTACTCTAAACGTGAATGCTTGTGTTTCAAAATTTCGAACGAAGCGCCAAAATAGCCTCTACTCGCCCGAAACTGCGTGAGACCAATGTTTGGTAGTACAAGGAAATTACTTTTCTAATAACTCCGACCCCTGAAACCTACCGGCCTGACGTCCAAAGGTCTAAACCGGGGTAGGCTTGTAGCTTCATCTAGACGCCATGCAACCGCCTCCAAAAAACATTCATACACAATGGCCGCCTAAGCACACATGCGCGCGGCCGAAATCGCTCCCGCCCACTATTTGGGACACCTGGGATTACCATCCTACCCCCGACCCGCAGTAGGTCCGAAATTAAAGAGGGGGGCAAAGTTTGTACTTTCCCCAAATTTCAAACAAGTGTGTCCCATCTTCTGTTCAAAAAAGCCAAAAACAAGCGCGTCCCAGACCAAAACATGGTTCCCCCCACCCGTCTGATTCCCCATTCGTACTCCGTGGGCGCCAAAACTACCTCTCCACCAGCCGTGAAACCCCGGCGTCCTCCGTCCGCCACCCCATCCCACCCATCAACCGCCGCCCTCCTCCATCACGTCGGAGCCGATACCCCGACGTCGTTGTCCACCGCAACCTCAACCGCAACGCCCTCCACGACTAGTAGTTGAAGACGAGGCCGAGCCGTCCGTACCCGAGCCAGTTCAACCACGCCGTCCTGCGCCTCACCGCTGCCGCTCCAAGTTTGCCACCCTCCACCGCACCGGAGCTGTTCCTGCTATGCCGTCCTTCGCCGCCTTGGATCTGCTTCCCCTCCGCCAACATACGTCCATGGCAACACAGTCAACAATTTGGCCATGGGTTCGTCCAAGCCTGCACCCTCCAGAACATCGCTTTCCCTAGTAAAAAAGAAGAAGATCGGCGCGACATGTGGAGGTGACCACAGCGGCAACCGAAAAAGGTACTCCTCTTCCCTTATTCGTGCAAATCTTATGTCTCTGCTTGCACGGTATTCATCCCACAGAAGACACTAGTTGACCGCTTCTTCTTGATACTAGATGTTCCTAGTAACTCACGATGCACAACGTTTCTCCTCATATACTATTTCACCTTAGCTAGAGGTCCGTCGCCCCCCTGAATTTCAATTTCTGGCCAATTGATTCCCAATTAATAGAAGCATTCCCCGGCGTAACAGGCGCTAGTATGCCTATTACGCCGGGGAAGCAGCGCCTTGGTGTTTATCTTAGGGGCGTGTGCGGCCTAGAGCTACTGGCGCCCGATCTGGAGCTCGGTGATACGTCACCAACATAACTATAATTTTTTATTGTTCCATGCTATTGGCTTTATTTTACACATTTATAACATTTTTGGGACTAACCTACTAACCGGAGACCCAACCCATATTGCTATTTTTTTGCCTATTTCAGTATTTCGAAGAAAAGGAATATCAAACGGAGTCCAAACGGAATGAAACCTTCCGGAGCGTGATTTTTGGAATGAACGCGATCCAGAGATCTTGGAGTGCAAGTCAAGAAGAACCTGAGGCCCCCAAGAGATAGGAGGCCCCCCCTGTAGGGTGCGCCCCCTGTCTCGTGGGCCCCTCGGGCAGCCACCGACGTACTTCTTCCTCCTATATATACCTACGTACCCCGAAAACATCCAGGGGCACCACGAAACACAATTTCCACCGTCGTAACCTTCTGTATCTGCGAGATCTCATCCAAGAGCCTTCGCCGGCACTCTGTCGGAGGGGTAATCAACCACGGAGGGCCTCTACATCAACATCCTTGCCCCTCCGATGAGTTGTGAGTAGTTTACCACAGACCTACGGGTCCATAGTTATTAGCTAGATGGCTTCTTCTCTCTTTTTGGATCTCAATACAATGTTCTCCCCCTCTCTTGTGGAGATCTATTCGATGTAAACTCTTTTTGTGGTGTGTTTGTCGAGATCCGATGAATTGTAGGTTTAGGATCAAGTTTATCTATGAATAATATTTGAATCTTCTCTGAATTCTTTTATGTATGATTGAGTTATCTTTGCAAGTATCTTCGAATTATTAGTTTGGTTTGGCCTACTAGATTGATCTTTCTTTGCCATGGGAGAAGTGCTTAGCTTTGGGTTCAATCTTGCGGTGTCCTTACCCAGTGATAGAAATGGTTGCAAGGCACGTATTGTATTGTTGCCATCAAGGATAACAAGATGGGGTTTATATCATATTGCTTGAGTTTATCCCTCTACATCATGTCATCTTGCTTAATGCGTTACTCTGTTCTTATGAACTTAATACTCTAGATGCAGGCAGGAGTCAGTCGATGTGTGGAGTAATAGTAGTACATATAGGCAGGAGTCGGTCTACTTGTTATGGACGTGATGCCTATATACATGATCATGCCTAGATAATCTCATAACTATGCGCTTTTCTATCAATTGCTCGACAGTAATTTGTTCACCCACCGTAATACTTATGCTATCTTGAGAGAAGCCACTAGTGAAACCTATGGCCCTCGGGTCTATATCTTATCATATTTGCTTTCAATCTACTTTTATTTGCATCTTTACTTTTTGCATCTATATTATAAAATACCAAAAATATATTTATCTTATCATACTATCTTTATTAGATCTCACTTACGCAAGTGGCCGTGAAGGGAATGACAACCCCTTTATTGCGTTGGTTGCGAGTTCTCAGTTTGTTTGTGTAGGTGCGTGGAACTTTTGAGGAGCCTCCTATTGGATTGATACCTTGGTTCTCAAAACCGAGGGAAATACTTACGCTACACTTGCTGCATCACCCTCTCCTCTTCGAGGAAAACCAACGCAAGCTCAAGACGTAGCAAGAAGGATTTCTAGCACGGCTGCCGGGGAGGTCTTCGCTCAAGTCAAGACATACCAAGTACCCATCACAAACCCATCTCCCTCGCATTTACATTATTTTCCATTTGCCTCTCGTTTTCCTCTCCCCCACTTCACCATTGCCGTTTTATTCGCCCTCTCTTTCCCAATCTCCTCCTCTCTTTTTCGCTTGCTTTCTTCCTCCTTGCTTTTGTTTGCCGCTATGTCTGAAATTGGGGAGATTATCGTCGATATGGAAAATAATGATAACACAGAAAATCCCGAGGCTCCGGCCGATGAACCCCCTATCTTGCATACTAAAAAGTTTCGAATCGGTAGTGGTAACATCATTGGCAAAGGTGTTATTCAAGATGTCTTTACTTGTGCCGGTGCTTTACCTTCTATGGGTTGCTCTATTCTTCATAGAACAATAAGTCTTGCGGATGCTATCGCTATGCTTGTAGTTGAACTTGAAAGACAATTTATGCATATGCATCCTTGCATACAAAGAATTTTCCTAGAATTTTCTAATATTGAGCATTCTTCTGTTAAGCGCGCTGTTACTATATTTTTGGCTCATGCGTTTAGATTTATCGTAAGAGAGGCCAAAGAAATCTTTGCGCACTATAGGGTGGACGCCGGTCGTCCTCCCATAGAGGCGATCCTCTATGATCAAGAGGAGTTTAGACGTTTTCAATCTTCGGACTATGTCGCTTTTAATGAAAACCTTAGAAAAAAGGTTCCTACCAATGTCTTGGTTGATTGCATTAGCGAACTTAATAATGATTTTGCCCGAGCTAGGATACTCTCTTGAGTATAGGCTCACAAAATTTTGCCAAAAGAATGCTTTTAGTGATGAAATAGTTGTGCACTATGAAGGGCCAAAGGAGGAACCCGTTCCTCCTGTGATTGATCTTGGGGACCTTTGCCCCACTAAATTTAGCCCTTTTGATTACTTTTTCTTGCCTCAAAGAACACTTGCTACCAAACGTAGAGAATATGAGATGAGCTTTCAAGATCTATCTTATTATTATGGCACTACTTAGATCTATCTTTGCTTTTATGCCTAGCTAGGGGAGTTAAACGATAGCGCTAGTTGGGAGGCAACCCAATTTTCTTTATGTTTTTTTTGTTTTTGCTCATGTTTAGTAATAAATCTAGCATATACCTTCTGTTTAGATGTGTTTTTATCTTTTAATTAGTGTTTGTGCCAAGTAGAACCTATAGGATAACCTACGATGGTAGTTGATTTGATTCTGCTGAAAAACAGAAACTTTGCACGCACGAATATAATTTTGTTAAATCACAGGAACGTGCTTTTGCGTTGATTCTTTTTGCTTCTGTTCAATAAACAAAATTTCCAGGACTTCCTATTTTGGTAGGGTTTTTAGAATTCCAGAAGTTTGCGTTAGTTACTGATTTCTAAAGACTGTTCTGTTTTTGACAGATTCTGTTTTCCGTGTGTTGTTTGCTTATTTCAATGCATCTATGGCTAGTAAATTAGTTTATAAGCCATAAGTAAGATGGAATACAGTAGGTTTCACACCAAATTAAATAAATAATGAGTTCATTGGGTTACCTTATGTGGTGGTTTTGTTTTCTTTCACTAACGGAGATTATAAGATTTCCTGTTGAGTTTTGTGTTGTGAAGTTTTCAAGTTTTGGGTAAAAGCTTTTATGGACTATGGAATAAAGGGTGGCAAGAGCCTAAGCTTGGGGATGCCCAAGGCACCCCAAGATATTCAAGAATAGCCAAAAGCCTAAGCTTGGGGATGCCCCGGGAAGGCATCCCCTCTTTCGTCTTCGTTCATTGGTAACTTTACTTGGAGCTATATTTTTATTCGCCACATGATATGTGTTTTGCTTGGAGCGTCGTGTATTATAGTAGTCTTTGCTTTTTAGTTTACCACAATCATCCTTGCTGTACACACCTTTTGGGAGAAGCCTATTTGATTAGAATTTGCTAGAATACTCTTTGTGCTTCACTTATATCTTTTGAGCTTGATAGTTTTTGCTCTAGTGCTTCACTTATATCTTTTAGAGCATGGTGGTGTCTTAATTTTGAAGAAATTTCTAGTCTCTCGTGCTTCACTTATATTATTTTGAGAGTCTTTTAGAATAGCATGGTATTTTCTATGGTCATAAAGTTGGTCCTAGAATGATGAGCATCCAAGTTGGGTATAATAAAAACTATCATAGGAAGTGAATTGGATGCTATGATCAATTTGATACTTGATAATTGTTTTGAGATATGGAGGTAGTGATATTAAAGTCATGCTAGTTGGGTGATTATGAATTTAAAGAATGCTTGTGTTGAAGTTATCAAGTCCCATGGCATGCACGTATGGTTAAAGTTGTGTAACAAATTTGAAACATGAAGTGTACCTGGCTTGTGCATCCTTATGAGTGGCGGTCGGGGATGAGCGATGGTCTTTTCCTACCAATCTATCTCCCTAGGAGCATGCGTGTAGTACTTGGTTTTTGATGACTTCTAAGTTATTGCAATAATTATATGAGTTATTTTGACTAATGTTGAGTCCATGGATTATACGCAGTTTTACCTTTCCACCTTTGCTAGCCTCTTCGGTACCGTCCATTGCCCTTTCTCACCTTGAGAGTTGGTGCAAACTTCGCCGGTGCATCCAAACCCCATGATACGATACGCTCTATCACACATGAACCTCCTTATATCTTCCTGAAAACAGCCACCTTACCTACCTCTTATGGCATTTGCATAGCCATTCCGAGATATATTGCCATGCAACTTTCCACCGTTCTGTTCATCATCATCATGACATACATTACTTTTGTCATATTGCCATTGCATCATCATGTAGTTGACATCGTATTTGTGGCAAAGCCACCATGCATTATTTTTCCTACATGTCACTCTTGATTTATTACACCATCCCGGTACACCGCCGGAGGCATCCATATCGAGTCATATCTTGTTATAGTTTCAAGTTGTAATCCTTATGTTGTAATCAATAGTAGTGTGATGATCATCATTATTAGAGCATTGCCCAAAGAAAAAAAAAGAAAAAAAAGTAAGAAAGGCCAAAAGAAAAAAAGAAAGGCCCAAAAAAAGAAAAAGAAAAAACAAAATGAAAAAAAAGAAAATAAATAAAAAGGGCAATGTTACTATCTCTTTTTCCACGCTTGTGCTTCAAAGTAGCACCTTGTTCTTCATGTAGTGAGTCTCATATATTGTGCTTCAAAGTAGCACCATGTTTTTCATATAGTGAGTCTCATAAGTTGTATTTTTCATACTAGTGGGAATTTTTCATTATAGAACTTGGCTTGTATATTCCTACGATGGGCTTCCTCAAATGCCCTAGGTCTTCGTGAGCAAACAAGTTGGATGCACACCCACTAGTTTTGTTTTGTTGAGCATTCATTTATAGCTCTAGTGCATCCGTTGCATGGCAATCCCTACTCCTCATGTTGACATCAATTGATGGGCATCTCCATAGCCCGTTGATTATCCTCGTCAATGTGAGACTTTCTTCTTTTTTGTCTTCTCCACACAATCCCCATCATCATATTCTATTCCACCCATAGTGCTATATCCATGGCTCATGCTCATGTATTGCGTGAAAGGTTGAAAAAGTTTGAGATTATTTAAGTATGAAACAATTGCTTGGCTTGTCATCGGTGGTATAGAAGTTGGGAACATCTTTGTGTGATGAAAATGAAGCATAGCCTAACTATATGATTTTGTAGGGATGAACTTTATTTTGCCATGTTATTTTGAGAAGACATGATTACTTTGATTAGTATGCTTGAAGTATTACTATTTCTTTTATCAATATGAACTTTTATTTTGTATTCATTTGGATCTGAACATTCATGCCACAACAAAGAAAATTGCATTATGAATTATGCTAGGTAGCATTCCACATAAAAAATTCTCTTTTTATCATTTACCTACTCGAGGACGAGCAGGAATTAAGCTTGGGGATGCTTGATACGTCTCCAACGTATCTATAATTTTTGATTGTTCGGTGCTATTATATTACCCTTTTTAGATGTTTATGGGCTTTATTTTACACATTTATATCATTTTTGGGACTAACCTACTAACCGGAGGCCCAGCCCATATTGCTGTTTTTTTGCGTATTTCAGTATTTCAAAGAAAAGGAATATCAAATGGAGTCCAAACAGAATGAAACCTTCAGAAGCGTGATTTTTGGAACGAACGCGATCCGGAGAGCTTGGAGTGCAAGTCAAGTAGCACCCGAGGCCCCAACGAGATAGGAGGCCACGCCCCCTATCTCGTGGGCCCCTTGGGCGGCCACCGACGTACTTCTTTCTCCTATATATACCTACGTACCCCGAAAACATCCAGGGGCACCACGAAACACAATTTCCACCGCCGTAACCTTCTTTATCCGCGAGATCTCATCTTGGAGCCTTCGCCGGCACTCTGTCAGAGGGGGAATCAACCATGGAGGGACTCTACATCAACATCCTTGCCCCTCCGATGAGTTGTGAGTAGTTTACCACAGACCTACGGGTCCATAGTTATTAGCTAGATGGCTTCTTCTCTCTTTTTGGATCTCAATACAATGTTCTCCCCCTCTCTTGTGGAGATCTATTCGATGTAAAGTCTTTTTGCGGTGTGTTTGTCGAGATCCGATGGAATTGTGGGTTTATGATCAAGTTTATCTATGAATAATATTTGAATCTTCTCTGAATTCTTTTATGTATGATTGAGTTATCTTTGCAACTCTCTTGGAATTATCAGTTTGGTTTGGCCTACTAGATTGATCTTTCTTGCCATGGGAGAAGTGCATAGCTTTGGGTTCAATCTTGCGGTGTCCTTACCCAGTGACAGAAAGGGCTGCAAGGCACGTATTGTATTGTTGCCATCGAGGATAACAAGATGGGGTTCATATCATATTGCTTGAGTTTATCCCTCTACATCATGTCATCTTGCTTAATGCGTTACTCTGTTCTTATGAACGTAATAATCTAGATGCAGGCAGGAGTCGGTCGATGTGTGGAGTAATAGTAGTAGATGCAGGCAGGAGTCGGTCGATGTGTGGAGTAATAGTAGTAGATGCAGGCAGGAGTCGGTCTACTTGTTATGGACGTGATGCCCATATACATCATCATGCCTAGATAATCTCATAACTATGCGCTTTTCTATCAATTGCTCGACAGTAATTTGTTCACCCACCGTAATACTTATGCTATCTTGAGAGAAGCCACTAGTGAAACCTATGGCCCCCGGGTCTATCTCTTATCATATTTGCTTTCAATCTACTTTTATTTGCATCTTTACTTTTTGCATCTATATTATAAATACCAAAAAAATATTTATCTTATCATAATATCTTTATTAGATCTCACTTTCGCAAGTGGCCATAAAGGGATTGACAACCCCTTTATTGCGTTGGTTGCGAGTTCTCGGTTTGTTTGTGTAGGTTCGTGGGACTTTTGAGGAGCCTCCTACTGGATTGATACCTTGGTTCTCAAAACTGAGGGAAATACTTACGCTACACTTGCTGCATCACCCTCTCCTGTTCGAGGAAAACCAACGCAAGCTGAAGACGTAGCAGTCGGCCGGGATTAAAGGGATGGCCTGGGGGCGCTGCCAAGCACGGCGGTGGTGTGAGGTCGATGGGAGGGCGGGGCGACGGAGGCAGGGGTCTGGGCCGGTGGTCGCTGGCAGTTCGAGAAAGATCTTCAACAGTGACTGGCGGGAGGTAGACGAAGGTCATCTGCTCGTTCCTTATAGATCGAACGGTTCATTAAAAATATCGACTGACCTATTTATTTCCAGTCGACTGTTATCTTAGATATGACCACATGTGGTGGTGCGCTGGAGGAGCACCTACATTTCCTGTGCTCATATATTACAAAATCACATGGAGTAGAATCTAATTTTGATTGCCATGCAATGTTGTAGAGCTATCATATGTCTCCTGTCATTTATTTTTTAGCCACCTGCTATCTGCTACTTTTACAGTGCACTAGTTCTGCACACACTTCACCCATACTCTCACTATTGTGTTTTTATGCAAGGGTATTTCACAGTCTGCCGAAAGAGAAGCAGCAAAGAAAAGAGAGAAGTCGCACCAGCTTTCTTCGCGGGTATGCACGACACGTTACAACGCTATAAAGGGTGCAGTGTCAGCAAATGGAGATGGTAAACGTAGCTCTGGAGTTGATGACCTCGCTCGCAATGAACCACCATCCTAGGTGCTTGCTTTAACTTCGCGGTGTCATATGTGGTTGCATGTTCCATATGGTGTGTCTAGCTTGTATTCGAAAGGCCGAAGTCAGTAAGATAAGGGAAGATATTTTTTTACATGAACCACCATCCTGTGAGCACCAGAAGACAAATAGCTAGTCAGGGCACTAGCCGAGCCAGTGACAAGCCCAACAAAGATAGGCATCACCTGGAAGCCAACTAAAAAGCTGCGATGGTGGCGAAGCAGCCCGCCTCCCACCAGGCTCTCAGGTCCTAGGTTATCATGCTCACCACTCCAGCCGGATGTCTAGCTTGTATTGCTTCCAATTTTGTTAAATTGCATCTTCTTAGCTTACACATTATACCTTTGAATATGACATGCCTTTCTGTTTTTGGTACATACTAGTACATCTGTGTATTAACCATGTTCTTACATCAAACTAATGTTCTTGTGTATCCCTCATCAATCACTTATGACGAGGCAGGTAGGCAAGGGGAGTACTCCTCATTTAAGGAATGCAACGTCAGCCTCCCGACATGCTTCTCAAGAAATAGAAATTCTAGATAAAGATAGTGAACGTAGCTCTGTAGTTGATTACAACATTTCCCCTACACTAGCATCGCAGGTGCTTGCTCTAACTTGGTAGCGTGATATGTGGTTGCATGTTGCATATGGTGTCTAGATTGTAATTCTTCCAATCTGGTTAAACTGCTTGTGCTAGTCTGCTTAGCTTATACATTATACCTATTAATGTGACATGACTTCCTATATTTAGTACATAGTACATCTGTCTATTAAGCATGTCCTTACATAAAACTATTGTTTTTTTGTATCCCGCATCAATCAACATGACGAGACACCTTTAGTATATGCAGTGCGATATTAGTTGCATCTTTCATATGATTTATAGCATGCGCTGCTTCTAATTTGTTGAAATTCTATTTATGATGGGACGCTTTTAACTTGGCAGAGTCATATTGGTTGCATCTTTCATGTGGTGTCTAGCTTGCATTGCTTCTTATTTGCTGGAATGGTTTCTGCTTAGTTTACACAAACAGTTGTGAACATGCCATGTCGTCCTGTTTTTTGTACATATTCCATCCTGGTATCATGTGTTTGCCTTACATCAAAGTAGTGATTGTCAGTATCATGCATGAATGAGTTCTAAAGAGAGAATTTTATTGCTTTTTCTTGTCGGTTTTACTTGACAATTCAAAATCAATAAAGCAGACGGAAGTTAGCAAGGCAGCGGATAAAGGTGCTCCTTTCGAACGGAGGGCCTCTATAGTTTCTACTCCTCCACAACCCCAAGGCGATTTCCAAGACAACACATGCATAGACACTCAACAAAGCTGTGTTTATGATGAGCACGTCTCCCCTAGTGCAGCATCACCGCTGCTCCCTCTAACTTGGCACTGTTATATGTGGTTGCATGTTATGTGCGATGTCTAGCTTGTATTGCTTCTAATTTTGTTGAATTCCATCTGCTTACTTTACACATTATACTTGAATAAGACACGTGTTCCTGTTTCTAGAACATACAATATCTGTCTATCACACCATGTTCTTACACCAAATTACTACTGTTGTGTAACCTGCAACAATCACCTATCATAAGACACGTTTGACTTTGGAGTGTGATATAGGTTACGTCTCACATTCTTTTCTAGCTTGTACTACTAATTTGTTGAAATGGCACTTATGACGAGACAGTTTTAACTTGGTAGAGTGATATTCGTTGCATCTTTCATATGGTGTCTAGCTTTCATTGCTTCTAATTTGTTGAAATGCCTTCTCCTTAGTTTACACATCATAAGCTGTGAATATGCAATGCTGTGAATATGCAATGCTGTGAATATGCAATGGCACTAATGACGAGAGACCTCTAACATGGTAGTGTGATGTTGTTTGCATCTTGCATATGATTTATTTCTTGTACTGCTTCACATTTGTTTAAACGCCATTTATGATGGGACGCTGTTAACTTGGCAGAGCAATATTTGTAGCATCTTTTATATGGTGTCTACCTTCCATTGCATTGCTTCTAATTTGGTGAAATGTCTTCTTCTTAGTTTACACATCATAGTTCTGGTTATCTCTTCCGTCCTGTTTTTCATACATATTACATCCTCCTATCATGTGGTTTTCTAACATCAAAGTTCAGTTGGTCTGCATCACGCATCAATTTGTTCTGAAGAACTAAAATTTGTTTTGAAGAACGAGTTGCAAGAAAAGCCAAACAGAAACAAAAAGCCGCCACCAAACAAGCAGAGACAACTCTAGTTCTTGCAACACCTACCACAGTACTACCAACTGCACGACTTACTCGTGCGCCAACTGAGCTAGCAGCACATTCCCAAGCTCCCTTGCCACCTGACACTACTTCCCAAGCACTCTTGACACAAGACGAGTTGGCAATATCAGATGAACCTTGTGAGCTTCAACAGCAAGAAGGTAGTTGCTGGAGTCAAGTTACAGTTGCATGCTTCTTTATATGTAGTCTCACAGTTTGATGTACACTAACACTTCCTATGTTCGTTGTTGGACTAGCACCTAGGCGCAAGAGGAAACAAACATTAGGGATAATGCTCGATAGGTTAACTAAATCTAGAGGAGGAAGAATGGAGATCCGTTTTGAGGCAGGTTTAAAAAGGCCATGTGATGCTACAGAGTCAGCCAAGTTAGTATCAGAGGCAGCGGTTGCCGTTAGGTGTCATGTACATATCCTCCCAACATGGATTCAGTACAGGAATGACAAAGATGAAACCCAGCTCAACACCTTCCTCGACCATTTATCTGTAAGTATGGTTATGTATGGAAACTAGTAATATCGTCTTGCTCTATCCCATACTTTCTAGGTTGCTGATAACGAGACTCCCATAATTTTCCACAGATGAGGTTCAAGTTGGATAGCCAAGATGATGCAACCAAACAAGCTTGCACCCATGTTTTCAAGTTTGCTCTGCGATAGTATCGGTATAACTTGAGGAAAACTCACTTTGAAGGCAAGGCTAACAGTGAAATTTCCCAAAATCTCCAGTGGAAAATATATCGGATGAAGACTGGAGGGGCCTTGTTAAACACTGGTCTGATCTAAAGTATTAGGTACATTATATATATGTGATCAGATCACATGTTGAAGTCCTATTTACGCATGTGCCACACAAATCTATCTTCTTGTAGGTGAACTGTTCAAAGAACAACGCCAACCGTACGAAAGTGAAATTCCAACAGACAACAGGATCTCGTAGCTATATTGCACACTGCGAGGCTCTTGTAATTAGCTGCTGTTTCACTCTTTTCGCTGTACCATATTATCAGGTCTATATTGACTTGTTCGAAATGCAGAGGAAAGCCAGCAAGGACCAAAAAGTACCTGAACCAAAAGGTGTGGAAATCTTCAAGGACTGTCACACCAGGAAGAAGAAGGGCATGACTACACCAGTCAAAGCCGCTGTTGTAAGTCATTAATCCTCATGCCTTTTAACTACTACTTACTCTGACTTGTGCCTTGAACTGCATTGTTTGCAGCCAATGTCTATTACTCTTTTCAATTTTATACACAATTGTCTTAGCATATCATTGCACCTTACAAGGTTTAAAAGAGAGGAGTGATGTTCCTTTGATCTTGACCCGTAATCTAGTTCCGTGCTGGACTTGCCCACACAATGTTAAATTGCCTGTTTGTCTGTTCTCAGTTGTTTTGTGATATGAATGATGTCATACTTTGGTTACCGTATTATAAACTTCGTCTCTTTATCCTTAGCCCTCAATACAATGTGAAGAAATAGACAATACATTACCGATGGTACATGGTCATATGTTTGGAACCTGGTTTTATTATGTACTTTGCAATAAAATACAACTAATATTTTACATGGGTTCACCAGAATAAGTTCTGTATATAGACCAAAGCTATTTTGTTTGGTTTTCCTGCCTCCTGAATATCTTTAGTTATGGTACTACTAATGTAAAACCTCAACTTTTCAGTGAGCTATGGAAAAAATGGTGGAACCGCCACCTTCTGAAGGTGGCGAGGCAACTATAACCGCAATGTCAGCTCTTGCTGCAGTGGGTCAGTACATTTCCACTAACAGTGCCAAAAGCACGTTCCTGTGTAATACTGGGTTGGTTGTTAAGGCAATAGCATCCAAACTGCCTCATGATCAAGATATGCAAGCTCAAACCAATGTTGTATCTGCGCTCCAGACACAAGTCCATTCCCTAATAGAGACCCTTTGTGAAACAAGGAGAGAAATTGTTCGATGTCGTCAAGATATGCATGGTTTTGAAACCAGACTATCAGACATTTGCTATGTTGTTCAGGAGCCTAGGGGAAATGAAGGCGAGATTTATGGTGCTCCATCCGACTCTTGCCATGGGCCGAATTTGTTGAAGTCCTATTAACGGGCCGGAAGTAATTGAGGGCCGAAAAGGAGCCCAAGAACGTATGGGCCGTCAATAGGCCGAAAGATAACACGGGATGGAAACGGCCCATGTAAATCACGGGCCGTTAATGGGTATAAAGAAAATTACTGTTCATTATGGGCTAGAGTCACCATGGGCCAGTAAAGGGCCAAAAGACACAAAGGCCTCATATGGGCCGAAAGACGTCATGGGCCATACATGGGCCGAAAGTGAAATGGGCTGGTGTTATATTCGACGGCCCACATGACGTTGTTGGGCCGATTTCCTTTAGGGCCTAACGGGCCGTGAGTTAACAGGCCGTAATATGGGCTATTTGCGAAGAGACCGTTAATAGGCTTTTCATGGGCCAGCCCGTTAACTTTTGACCAAGTCAAACAGGCCGGCTTTGTAAGCTAAATGGGCCAGTGGTGGGCCGTGGCACGTGTCGACATATCATAGGCGCCTATCTGACCCACTGATGAGCTGACACGTGTTTCGTCCGGCCAATAAGAATTCTACACGTGGAAATTTCCCGTTGGTCGGGGCTGTTAACGGGTTATCGGATCCAAAACCCGACCCGATAGCTTAATGACGTTCCGTTACGATGGATGCCACGTGTCGGTCACCCTTGACGAAAGCACTTCTGTGACGCGCGATTTATCGTCATGGAAGTGGACACTTCCGTGATGATAATTTTGGTAATGTCATGGAACACTTCTACGCCAGCACAGGTATGACTATCTTGATTCTGTCATAAAATCGTCATGGATGAACATGCATGACAAAAAATGCGACCTACTATGACAAACACGTATCATCACGAAAGTGTATTTTTTTGTAGTGCATGTTGTTATTCTCCGGGGACGACAGACGAACCAGTAAACCCTCGTACTCCTCTGTGTGGGAAACAACTACCGAGTATTCCCTGGCTCCGTGTCATTACCTTCCTAGGCTTCACCATCGTCCACCGCCCTGGTGCTCTCGGCGCGGCCTGGACAATGTGGTCAATGAACGACATCCATCGGAAGTGGATTGTACGTGGAGAGGCTGACAGTTGGGCCCAGGGCCGCACGCAAGGAAATGCCTCCTTATTACGCGCAAAATAATGATTCCTCCACCTGACAGCTAGGACCCACAGGAAGGGCCTCTATATTTCATGAAAAAACGTTCCCCCCGCTGACAGGTCGGACCCACCAGCTATATCTTGGCACGCAAGGAAGTGCCTCCTTATTACGCCCAAAAAAATGAATACCCCCCTGCTAGCTGGGACCCACCATATTGGTGGGCTGACTTGTGGGCCTACTAAGTTGACGAGGACGGAGGGCTTTGTCAACTTAGTCAATACTCCAGTGATCGTATGATGTCCATCCAACAGCCATAGTGCTTCTTCAACCTCTGGTCTTCTTGCTCCAGCCGCCCAAAGCAGTGTCGGTCGTGCCGCCTGCTCCTTCCTCCCGTGGCCGGTTGTGCTACCGCGGAGACCTCACTGCCCCCATACTACTCCAACCACTGGCCAGGCCATCCCTCCACTCACACACACACCCTGTTATTCTGCGGCGACGGCAGCCTCACACCACAGCCGAACCAGTGAATGCTCGTACTCCTCTCCGCATGGGCATCCACTGCCGCGTCTTCCCTGGCTCCGCGTCGTCCCCTTCCTAGGCCTCACCGTCATCCACCGCCGTGGTGCTCTCGGCGCCGCGTGGTCTATGTGGTCAACGACCGACTTCCATCAGAAGAGTAGTGTATGTGGAGAGGCTGACGGCTGGGTCCATGGCAGCCACAAGGAAGTGCCTCCTTATTACGCAGAAAATAATTATTCCTCCACCTAACAGCAGGGACCCACTAGACGGGCCACCAGTATTTTGCGAAAAAACATTTCCCCCTGACTGCTGGGACCCACCGGACGGGCCATCGTATTTCGCGAAAAAACCGTTCCCCCTGCTGTCAGCTCGGACCCACCGGAAGTGCCTCCTTATTACGCACAAAAAAATGAATACTCCCCTGGCTAGCTGGGACCCACCTTGGTGGGAGGCTGACTTGTGGGCCTACTAAGTTGACGAGGACGGAGGGCTTTGCCAACTTAGTCAATATGAACAATTCTAGTTCCAGTGACCGTACGATGTCCATCCAACGGCCGTAGTGCTTCTTCAACCTCTGGTCTTCTTGCTCCAGCCGCCCAAAGCAGCGCCGGTCGTGCCGCCTGCTCCTGCCTCCCGTGGCCAACTGTGATGCCATGGAGGCCTCACCGCCCCCTACTACTCCCACCGCTGGCCAGGCCATCCCTCCACTCACCCACACCCCATGTTATTCTGCGGCGACAGCAGCCTCACACCGCAGCCGAACGAGTGAACCGTCCTACTCCTCTACGCATGGGCATCCACTGCCGTGTCTTCCCCGGCTCCGCTTCGTCCCCTTCCTAGGCCTCGCCGTCGTCCACCGTCGTGGTGCTCTCGGCGCGGCGTGGTCAATGTGGACAACGACCGACTTCCATCGGAAGAGTACTATACGTGGAGAGGCTGACAGCTGGGTCCACGGCAGCCGCAAGGAAGTGCCTCCTTATTATGCGCAAAATAATTATTCCTCCACCTGACAGCAGGGACCCACCGTACGGGCCACCGTATTTCGCGAAAAAAACGTTTCCCCCCTGACTGCTGGGACCCACCAGCTACACCTTCGCACGCAAGGAAGTGTGTCCGAGCAAAAAAATGATTCGCCCCCCTAACTGCTGGGACCCACCAGCTACATCTTCGCATGCAAGGAAGTGCGTCCGAAAAAAACGATTCGCCCCCCTTACTACTGGGACCCACCAGCTACATCTTTGCACACAAGGAAGTGCCTGATAGTCGGGACCCACCTGGTCGAAGCGTACGTAGCGTTGTCATTCTGGTCGCGAACGTGTACGTACATACCGGTGGATGTAGAGGCGCGCACGTGTCGTAGTAGAGGCGTGCATGTGTCGTAGTAGAGGCGCGTAGGTATCGTAGTAGAGGCGCGCACGTAGCATGTACACGTACATACAGCGGCCAGTGTGCAAGAAAGAAAATACGGCCATGTATGTGTACATACGGGCGGGGTCTCGAACGCCTACTCGCGCATACGTACGGCCAGGGCTCGTGTACATGGCTGGGTCAGAATGAAGAAACATCGTCGACGTCGTGTTCATGGGGAGCCAACCGCCTGGGTCAGAACGGAATGCGTCGTCGTGTTCATCGGGTGGGCTTGGACGGAACAGGCGATGGAAACGAGGCCTGGCGTACCGTAGAACGGAGGAAACGGCCTTGTCTTCGACCGGCCACGTACGAAACGGGATCTTGTTAATCGGGAGGGGTCTGGCATACCGCAAAACGGAGGAAACAGACCTACTACGGTTGAAACGGGGGTCCTGTTGATCGGGAGGGGTGTGGCATACCGCAAAATGGACGAAACGGACTTGTGTTGGAGCGCTACGGTCGAAACGGGGGTCCTGTTCATCGGGAGGGGTGTGGCATACAGCAAAACAGGACTCCACGAGATACTGTTCATGTCCACCGTCGACCTCCTTCAGCCTCCACGAGCTACCGTCGACCTCCTCCAGCCTCCACGAGCTCTTGTTCATCCAGCCTCCACCGCGCGCTACTGCACCGGCTACTATTCAACCACCCCTCCACGGGCACCCCTCCACCGTCTACTTTTCATCCAGCCCTCCACGGGGTCGTCCTGTTCATCCAGCCCTCCACGGGGTCCTGTTCATCCAGCCCAACCGGCTCGATCAATCGGGGTCCTATTCATCCAGAGGCAACGCCACCGCTCACTGTTCATCCACCCCCCCCCCCCCCCCGCCGCAATGCTCACTGTTCATCCCAGAGGCAGCATCGATCGGCCTCAGTTAGCAGCAGTAGCGAAGGAATCGCTCGATCGGGTTCAGTTAACAGCTATCGATCGATCGCTTGGGTTCACTAACGCATAGCCTGGAGTGCAATTGCTCGGGTTTAGTTAGAGCCCAACACCTCGCTCGGGTTCAGTTAGAGCCAACGCCTCGCACACACGCGCGTACGTGTACGAGAGAAACGCGCATCACTCGGCCCCCGACCACCCATCGTATCCGGGAACTCCCCGAAATTTTCTTCGCCCTCGCTTCTACCACGGTTTTTTCCATCATGGACGGCCCAAAGAATATCATGCAGCTGCGTCTCCGGCCCGCCCAGGACGAAAAGCCCATTTTCTATCATGAATTTTTGTCATAGAAGTAGGAGCCCACCACATCTATGATGATAACGGGTTTTGTCACAATTATCGTCATAGGAGTGTCATATGTATGACAGAAAAAAATTGCGTTCGACCCAAAATGTCACGGATGTGTCTTTTTTTGTAGTGCAACGAAGAACAAGTGAAGAACAGTGCTGAACCTCCATGAGCTCGTACGAACCCTAATGAGATCTACGGAGGGCGAAGGAGGAAGAACTTACCGAGGCTGTTGGAGCGGCGGAGGCGCGCGAGCGAGATCTGGACTAATCAGGTTGATACAACGACCAATGGTGATGCAGAGGAAAGGATCGATGGCGGCGGCTGGGCTCGGGAGCAACACGTCGCGATGAAGACGAAGAGGCTGAGGGGGAAAGTGAAAAGGACCCCTACGCCTCAATTTTTGGAGGTTCATTAAAAATGAAGATAGATATATGATTTTGGATTTGTATAGAATTAATGACAGGTGACATCATGGCGAGTTATCATCATCTCGAAAGATGATGTCACGACGAGTTACAAGTCTTCGCGAAGGTAATGGAGAAGGATTTTTCCTAAGTGTTGAAGATTGACATGAACAAGTTCAAATCAACCTGGGGCCTAATGTTGGGGATATAACTATTGAGAATAAACCGCCCAGGAGGGGCCTGGTTATGCTCATGATAAGAAGGCCCAAAGCCCAAAGGCGGGTTAGGGCCCATAGATGTAAACCGCCATAGGTGTATGACTTGTATTGTAAGATAGGAAAGAGTGGATACCGAGCCGGACACGTCTATGAGCCGGCCGGGATTCTGTGAACCGCTGGGCGTCAACCTGAGTATATAAAGGGACGACCCGGCGGCGGTTTAGGGACAACAAACAATAGACCGAGAGCCAGGCTAAGTGTATTCGTTCCCTGGTCACCGAAAACCTAGCAATACCACCTCAAACTGGATTAGGCCTTTACCTTCACCGCAAGGGGCCGAACCAGTATAATTCTCTGTGTCCTTTGACCCTATTAACCCCTTTAAGTTAACCTCGTCGCGATGGCTCTACGACTAAGTCCTCACACTAGGACATCTGCCGTGACAATCCCACGACAGGTTGTCTCCCAAGAAGCGCTTTTCTTTAATGCCTTGTTAGCTAGGCATGATGATTTCAATGATGCTCACATAAAAGATAAGAATTGAAATATAATGGGAGCATCATGAAGAATATGACTAGCACATTTAATTTTTACACACTTCCTATGCATAGGGATTTTGTGAGCAAACAACTTATGGGAACAAGAATCACCTAGCATAGGAAGGCAAAACAAGCATAACTTCAAGATTTTGAACACATAGAGAGGAAACTTGATATTATTGCAACTCCTTCAAGCATATATTCCTCCTCATAATAATTTTCAGTGGCATCATGAATGAATTCAGCAATATATATATCACACAAGCATTCTTTTCATAATCCACATGGATAGAAATTTTACCACTCTCCACATAAGCAAATTTATTCTCATGAATAGTAGTGGCAGCAAACTCAACATAATAGTTATCATGTGAGGCATAATCCAATTGAAAATTAAAATCAATATGACAAGTTTCATGGTTATTATTATTCCTTATAGCATACACATCATCACAATAATTGTCATAGATAGCAAATTTGTTCTCATAATCAATTGGAACCTCTTCCGAAATAGTGGAATCATCATTAAATAAAGTCATGACATATCCACTTTCATGAATATTATAAGATTCAATACCCTCCAATATAGTGGAATCATTACCTAGAGTTGACACTCTTCCAACCCACTTCCAATTATAATTTTATTCCTACTCTAAAAGATATAAGTGAAGTTCATAGAGCATTCTACAATAATATGTATTTATCAGTATCCATGCTCAAAATATATAAGTGAAGCACACGAAGCATTCTATAAAGCCATACTCATAGGATTTAAGTGAAGCACGTGAAGCATTCTATAAATCAATGAAGGACTATCTCATACTAGCATGGTACGTAAAGGAAAAGAAAGGAAAAAATAAACTCAAAAGACACATATCATGTGAACAAAACAAATACCGAGGTATATCGATAATTCTTGAAGAAGGATGGGATGCCAGCCGGGGCATGCTACGTCTCGAGCTTGTGTTGGTTTTCCCCGAAGAGGAGAGGATGATGCAGCACAGTTGCGTAAGTATTTCCCTCAATTTTTGAGAACCAAGGTATCAATCCAGTAGGAGGTCACCCGCAAGTCCCTCGTACCTGCACAACACGATAGCAACTCGCAACCAACGCTTAGGGGTTGTCAATCCCTTCACGGTCACTTACGAGAGTGAGATCTGATAGAGATAATATTTTTGGTATTTTTGATAGATAGATGCAAAGTAAAAATTAAAGGCAAAGTAAAAAACAAAGCAAGTAAATAAAGTGATAGAGATTGATATGATGAGAATAGACCCGGGGGCCATAGGTTTCACTAGTGGCTTCTCTCAAGAGCATAAGTATTCTACGGTGGGTGAACAAATTACTATTGAGCAATTGACAGAATTGAGCATAGTTATGAGTATATCTAGGCAATGATCATGTATATAGGCATCACGTCCGTGACAAGTAGATCGAAACGATTCTGCATCTACTACTATTACTCCACTCATCGACCGCTATCCAGCATGCATCTAGAGTATTAAGTTAAAAACAAAGTAACGCCTTAAGCAAGATGACATTATGTAGAGGGATAAATTCATGCAATATGATAAAAAAAACCATCTTGTTATCCTCGATGGCAACAATACAATACGTGCCTTGCAACTCTTTCTGTCACTGAGTAAGGACACCGCAAGATTGAACCCAAAGCCATGCACTTCTCCCATTGCAAGAACTACCAATCTAGTTGGCCAAACCAAACGGATAATTCGAAGAGACTTGCAAAGATAACTCAATCATACATAAAAGAATTCAGAGAAGAATCAAATATTTTCCATAGATAATACTGGATCATAAAACCACAATTCATCGGTCTCAACAAACACACCGCAAAAAGAAGATTACATCGATTAGATCTCCACGAGAGAGGGGGAGAACATTGTATTGAGATCCAAAAAGAGAGAAGAAGCCATCTAGCTACTAGCTATGGACCCGAAGGTCTGAAGTAAACTACTCACACTTCATCGGAGGGGCTATGGTGATGATGTAGAAGCCCTCCGTGGTGGATGCCCCCTCCGGCGGAGCTCCAGAACAGGCCCCAAGATGGGATCTCGTGGATACAGAAGGTTGCGGCGGTGGAATTAGGTTTTTGGCTCCTCTTTGATCATACGGGGATTCGTAGCTATATATAGGAGGAAGGAGTACGTCGGTGGAGCTTCGAGGGGCCCACGAGGCAGGGGGGCGCGCCCAGGGGGGAGGGCGCGCCCTCCACCCTCGTGATAGCCTCGTGGCTTTCTTGACGGAGGGTCCAAGTCTCCTGGATCTTATCTGATGAGAAAATCACGTTCCCGAAGGTTTCATTCCCTTTGGACTCCGTTTGATATTCCATTTCTTCGAAATACTGAAATAGGCAAAACACAGCAATTCTGGGCTGGGCCTCCGGTTAATAGGTTAGTCCCCAAAAATAATATAAAAGTGGAAAATAAAGCCCAATATAGTCCAAAACAGTAGATAAAGTAGCATGGAGCAATCAAAAATTATAGATACATTGGAGACGTATCAAGCATTCCCAAGCTTAATTCCTGCTCGTCCTCGAGTAGGTAAATGATAAAAAAGAATTTTTGATGTGGAGTGATACTTTGGCATAATTTCAATGTAAATCTTCTTAATCATGGTATGAATATTCAGATCCGAAAGATTCAAGACAAAAGTTCATATTGACACAAAAATAATAATACTTCAAGCATACTAATCAAAGTAATCATGTCTTCTCAAAATAACATGGCAAAAGAAAGTACATCCCTACAAAATCATATAGTTAGGCTATGCTTCATTTTCGTCACACAAAGATGTTCCCAACTTCTATACCCCCGATGACAAGCCAAGCAATTGTTTCATACTTAAATAATCTCAAACTTTTTCAACCTTCACGCAATACATGAGTGTGAGCCATGGATATAGCACTATGGGTGGAATAGAATATGATGACGGGGATTGTGTGGAGAAGACAAAAAAGGAGAAAGTCTCACATCAACTAGGCGTATCAATGGGCTATGGAGATGCCCATCAATAGATATCGATGTGAGCGAGTAGGGATTGCCATGCAACGGATGCACTAGAGCTATGAATGCTCAACAAAAGAAAACTAGTGGGTGTGCATCCAACTTGCTTGCTCACGAAGACCTAGGGCATTTGAGGAAGCCCATCGTAGGAATATACAAGCCAAGTTCTATAATGAAAAATTCCCACTAGTATAAACAAGACTACTTATGAGACTCACTATATGAAAAACATGGTGCTACTTTGAAGCACAACATATGAGACTCACTACATGAAGAACAAGGTGCTACTTTGAAGCACAAGTGTGGAAAAAGAGATAGTAGCATTGCCCCCTTTTTTTATTTTCTTTTTTTGGGCCTTTCTTTTTTTTATTTTGGCCTTTCTCTTTTTTTTGGGGCAATGCTCTAATAATGATGATCATCACACTTCTATTAATTACAACACAAGGATTACAACTCGAAACTTAGAACAAGATATGACTCTATATGAATGCCTCCGGCAGTGTACCGGGATGGTGCAATGAATCAAGAGTGACATGTATGGAAAATAATGCATGGTGGTTTGCCACAAATACGATGTCAACTACAAGATCATGCAATGGCAATATGACAAAAGTAATGCATGTCACGATGATGATGGTGGAAGTTGCATGGCAATATATCTCGGAATGGCTATGGAAATGCCATGATAGGTAGGTATGGTGGCTGTTTTGAGGAAGATATAAGGAGGTTTATGTGTGATAGATCGTATCGTATCACGGGGTTTGGATGCACCGGCGAAGTTTGCACCAACTCTCAAGGTGAGAAAGGGCAATGCACGGTACCGAAGAGGCTAGCAATGGTGGAAAGGTGAGAGTGCATATAATCCATGGACTCAACATTAGTCAAAAGAACTCATATACTTATTGCAAAAATTTAGAAGTCATCAAAAATCAGGTACTACGCACATGCTCCTAGGGGGATAGATTGGTAGGAAAAGACCATCGCTCGTCCCCGACCGCCACTCATAAGGATGCACAAGCCAGGTACACTTCATGTTTCAAATTTGTTACATAACTTTAACCATATGTGCATGCTACGGGATTTGCTAACTTCAACACAAGTATTTCTCAAATTCACAACTACTCAACTAGCACGACTTTGATATTATCACCTCCATATCTCAAAACAATTATCAAGCATCAAACTTATCGTAGTATTCAACCCACTTAAAAGAAAGTTTCACATATCTTGAATACCAAGTATATTAACATTAAGCAAATTACCATGCTATTAAAGACTCTCAAAATAATCTAAGTGAAGCATGAGAGATCAAGTTTCTTTAAAACAAATCCACCACCGTGTTCTAAAAGATCTAAGTGAAGCACTAGAGCAAAAATTATCACGCTCTAAAGATATAAGTGAGGCACTATGAGCAAGACTATCAAGCTCAAAAGATATAAGTGAAGCACATAGAGTATTCTAACAAATTCCAAATCATGTATGGCTCTCTCAAAAGGTGTGTACAGCAAGGATGATTGTGGTAAACTAACAAGAAAAGACACAAATAATACAAGACGCTCCAAGCAAAACACATATCATGTTGGTGAATAAAAATATAGCTCCAAGTAAATTACCGATGGAAGTGGACGAAAGAGGGGATGCCTTCCGGGGCATCCCCAAGCTTTGACTTTTTGGTGTCCTTGGATTATCTTGGGGGTGCCATGGGCATCCCCAAGTTTAGGCTCTTGCCACTCCTTGTTCCATAATCGATCAAAAGAATTCACCCAAAACTTGAAAACTTCACAACACAAAACTCAACAGAAATCTCGTGAGCTCCGTTAGAGAAAGAAAACAAAAAACTACTTTAAGGTACTGTAATGAACTCATTATTTATTTATATTGGTGTTAAATCTAATGTATTCCAACTTCTCTATGGTTTATAAACTAATTTACTAGCCATAGATTCATCAAAATAAGCAAACAACGCATGAAAAACAAAATCTGTCAAAAACAGAACAGTCTTAAGTAATCTGTAACTAACGCAAACTTCTGGAAATCTAAAAATTCTACCAAAATAGTAAGTCCTGTACAATTTGTTTATTGATCAGAAGCCAAAAGAATCAACGCAAAATCACGTTCCTGTGATTTATCATAACTAAATTCGTGCGTGCAAAGTTTCTGTTTTTCAGCAGAATCAAATCAACTATCATCGTAGGTTATCCTATAGGTCTTACTTGGCACAAACACTAATTAAAACATAAAACCACATCCAGATAGAAGGTAGATGGATTATATATTCCTAAACAGAAGCAAAAACAAAAAACACAAAATAAAATTGGGTTGCCTCCCAACAAGCGCTATCGTTTAACGCCCCTAGCTAGGCATAAAAGCAAGGATAGATCTAGGTATTGCCATCTTTGGTAGGCAATCCATAAGTGGCTCTCATGATAGATTCATATGGTAATTTTATTTTCTTTCTAGGAAAGTGTTCCATGCCCTTCTTTAAGGGAAATTGTAATCTAATATTCCCTTCCTTCATATCAATAATTGCACCAACCGTTCTAAGGAAAGGTCTACCAAGAATAATAGGACATGAAGGATTGCAATATATATCAAGAACGATAAAATCTATGGGCACATAATTCCTATTTGCAACAATAAGAACATCATTAATTCTTCCCATAGGATTTTTAATAGGTGAAATCCGCAAGATGCAAGTTTAGAGAGCAATCATCAAAATCACAGAAATCTAGCAGATCACATAAAGTTTTGGGAATAGTAGAGACACTAGCACCCAAATCACATAAAGCATGAAACTCAAAGTCTTTAATTTTAATTTTAGTGGTAGGTTCCCACTCATCATAGAGTTTTCAAGGGATCGAAACTTTCATCTCAAGTTTTTCTTCATAAGATTGCATCAAAGCATCAACAATATGTTCGGTAAAGGCCTTATTTTGACTATAAGCATGAGGAGATTCTAGCACGGATTGCAACAAGGAAATACAACCAATCAAAGAGAAATTTTCATAATTAAATTCCTTGAGATCCAAAATAGTAGGTTTAGCAACATCACGGTTTCTATTTATTTCAATCCTACTTTCATCAATTTCATCATCAAGATCTAGAAACTCCAAATTCTTAGAACGCCTTCTAGGTAAAGGAAGATCATATTCAGATTCATCAAGATTCATATTGCAAAACAAAGATTTAATGGGGGACGCATCAATAACTTTTAGATCTTCATCTTGATTTTCATAGGGATTCGGTTTAGCGGCCATCTTATTGACTAAGGTGGCTTGCATATCCGAAATTTCAGCGGTCATCTTTTCAAGACGAGCAATTTTGGCTCTTATGCCATCAAATTCTTTGGACATATCACCGAGCTCTTTATTCATATAACTCATAAAACTCTTTTGTTCATTAAGCTCGTTTCTAAAGAAATTATTATGCTCAAATTGCAAAACCATGAATTTCCTGACATTGTTTTCGATCTCCTCTAGCCTTTTAGGGTGAAGATCACCAAATTTAGGTAAGGCCATCACGACAAACAAGCAAACTAACACGCGAGCAAACAAAAGGCAAAGGGAAACGGCAAACGGGAAAGAGAGGAGGAGACTGGGAAAGAGAGGGCGAATAAAACGGCAAGGGTGAAGTGGGGGAGAGGAAAACGAGAGGCAAAATGCAAATAATGTAATGCGAGAGATAGGGATTGTGATGGGTACTTGGTATGTTGACTTTTGCGTAAGCCTCCCCGGCAACGGCGCCAGAAATCCTTCTTGCTACGTCTCGAGCTTGCGTTGGTTTTCCCCGAAGAGGAGAGGATGATGCAGCACAGTAGTGTAATTATTTCCGTCAGTTCTAGAGAACCAAGGTATCAATCCAGTAGGAGGTCACGCGCAAGTCCCTCATACCTGCACAACACGATAGCAACTCGCAACCAACGCTTAGGGGTTGTCAATCCCTTCACAGTCACTTACGAGAGTGAGATCTGATAGAGATAATATTTTTGGTATTTTTGATAGATAGATGCAAAGTAAAAAGTAAAGGCAAAGTAAAAACAAAGCAAGTAAATAAAGTGATAGAGATTGATATGATGAGAATAGATCAGGGGGCCATAGGTTTCACTAGTGGCTTCTCTCAAGAGCATAAGTATTCTACGGTGGGTGAACCAATTACTGTTGAGCAATTGACAGAATTGAGCATAGTTATGAGTATATCTAGGCAATGATCATGTATATAGGCATCACGTCCGTGACAAGTAGATCGAAATGATTCTGCATCTACTACTATTACTCCACTCATCGACTGCTATCCAGCATGCATCTAGAGTATTAAGTTAAAAACAGAGTAACGCCTTAAGCAAGATGACATTATGTAGAGGGATAAATTCATGCAATATGATAAAAAACCATCTTGTTATCCTCGATGGCAACAATACAATACGTCCCTTGCAACTCTTTCTGTCACTGAGTAAGGACACCGCAAGATTGAACCCAAAGCCATGCACTTCTCCCATTGCAAGAACTACCAATCTAGTTGGCCAAACCAAACGGATAATTCGAAGAGACTTGCAAAGATAACTCAATCATACATAACAGAATTCAGAGAAGAATCAAATATTTTCCATAGATAATACTGGATCATAAACCTACAATTCATCGGTCTCAACAAACACACCGCAAAAAGAAGATTACATCGAATAGATCTCCATGAGAGAGGGGGAGAACATTGTATTGAGATCCAAAAATAGAGAAGAAGCCATCTAGCTACTAGCTATGGACCCGAAGGTCTGAAGTAAACTACTCACACTTCATCAGAGGGGCTATGGTGATGATGTAGAAGCCCTCCGTTGTGGATGCCCCCTCCGACGGAGCTCCGGAACAGGCCCCAAGATGGGATCTCGTGGATACAGAAGGTTGCGGCGGTGGAATTAGGTTTTTGGCTCCTCTTTGATCATACGGGGATACGTAGGTATATATAGGAGGAAGGAGTACGTCGGTGGAGCTTTGAGGGGCCCACGAGGCAGGGGGCGCGCCCAGGGGGGAGGGCGCGCCCTCCACCCTCGTGACAGCCTCGTGGCTTTTTTGACGGAGGGTCCAAGTCTCCTGGATCTTATCTGATGAGAAAATCACGCCCCCGAAGGTTTCATTCCGTTTGGACTCCGTTTGATGTTCCGTTTATTGAAAATACTGAAATAGGCAAAAAACAGCAATTCTGGGCTGGGCCTCCGGTTAATAGGTTAGTCCCCAAAAATAATATAAATGTGGAAAATAAAGCCCAATGTAGTCCAAAACAGTAGATAAAGTAGCATGGAGCAATCAAAAATTATAGATACGTTGGAGACGTATCAGGGCATCCCCAAGCTTAGATGCTTAAGTATCTTTTAAATATTTACTTGGGGTGCCTTGGGCATCCCCAAGCTTGAACTCTTGCCTCTCCTTATTCTTCTCATATCGGTAACTCCTCGTTGTTCGAACACTTCATCCACACAAAACTCAACCAAAAACTTTGTGAGATCTGTTAGTATAATAAAGCAAATCACTACCTCTAGGTGCTGTTTTTAACTCATTCCAATTTCATATTAGCATTATATCTACTATATTCCAACTTCACCATGGTTCATACCCCCCGATACAACCCATAGATTCATCAAAATATGCGAGCAACACATAGGAAACAGAATCTGTCAAGAACAGGATAGTCTGTAGCAATCTGGGTCTTTCGTATACTTCTGTAACTTCAAAAATTCTAAAAAAATATGAAAATCTAAATAATTTGCATATGAGTAATGTGTAAAAATTTCAAGATTTTATTATGCTCCAGTAAAAAGTAAGAACTCAAACACCATAGCCAAAGTTTTCCGTTTTCTGCTGCACACACCAAACAATCAATTTAAACATTCTAAAACCAAACCTTGGCACATTATTTTTATAATACAATGGATATATACAAGGGGATATTTATTTTTGAGAAACTTCCATGAAAGGTTCTACATTGTTTCCATGAGCATGAACACAAGTGTTCAAGGTCGACCCTCACTTCTCCAATGCATAACCTTCCAATCACTTCTCTTTTTGAAAAAGTTTTTAGACATAAGAGGCAAGTATTTTTTTTGTATTTTCCATTTTCAAATATTTTTGTTTGTTTCACCCACAACTAAACAAGAACAAAATGGAAAACAAAATCTACTTAGTGAAGAAAGCAAACAACCATACACGAAAATATCAACCCCACGCTATTGCTCCCCAACAACGACGCCAGAGAAGAGCTTGATAATCCTCATGTGCAAGGAGCACTTTCCAAAGGTGGAAGTGATAAGTATGGAGTGTCAAACTGACGAAGAGTGTCGGTGTCAAAACCGGCGAATCTCGGGTAGGGGGTCCCGAACTGTGCGTCTAGGCAGATGGTAATAGGAGACAAGGGACACGATGTTTTTACCCAGGTTCAGGCCCTCTTGATGGAGGTAAAACCCTAATCTTGCTTGATTGATATTGATGATATGGGTAATACAAGAGTGGATCTACCACGAGATCAAGGGGGCTAAACCCTAGAAGCTAGCCTATGGTATGATTGTTGTTGTGTCCTACGGACTAAAACCCTCCGGTTTATATAGACAACGGAGAGGGCTAGGGTTACACAGAGTCGGTTACAATGGTAGGAGATCTACATATCCGTATCACCAAGCTTGCCTTCCACACCAAGGAAAGTCCCATCCGGACATGGGATAAAGTCTTCAATCTTATATCTTCATAGTCTTGGAGTCCGGCCGATGATGATAGTTCGGCTATCCGGACACCCCCTAGTCCAGGACTCCCTCAAAGAGCTAAAGGCAAGATCAATATCCTCTCAAGTCATATCTGCCACTGATACGACTCTACGTACACCGAACGTTTGCTTCCAACTAGAAATGAGAAATAAAACTACGTTGTGGGTATGAAGAGGATAACTTTGCATGATATCGGAGAACTAAAATATAAAAGTAGGTGATGTTATCATAAAGTTAGAATATATTATTATATATTATAAATACCAAGTGTGGAATAATGATGGGTCGGTGTGCAGAATTGTACTAGGAAATTGTTAACAAGATCGGTAATCATTTTTGCAATTTCATATGAGGGAGAGGCATAAGCTAACATACTTTCTCTTCTTGGATCATATGCACTTATGATTGGAACTCTAGAAAGCATCCGCAACTACTAAAGATCATTAAGGTAAAACCCAATCATAGCATTAAAGTAATCAAGTCCCCTTTATCCCATATGCAACAACCCCCTTACTCGGGTTTAAGATTCTATGACTCTAGCAACCCACTATAAGCGAAGCATGAACGCATTGCAACACCCTACAACGGGAATCCTTCACGTCTGCGCGGCACGGAGGGTACCATAGGACAGCACCAAAATAAAACATACAGCTCAAACCAATGTAGATCATTAATCAACCTAAAACACAAAGGAAATCTACTCAAAACATCATAGGATGGCAACACATCATTGGTTCATAATATGTGGCATAAAGCACCATGTTCAAGTAGGGGATTACAGCGGGGCGCGGGAGAGTGGACCGCGTAAAAGAGATGAAGATGATGATGATGATCGTGATGTTGATGAAGATGATCACCGCGGCAATGGTTCCCCCGATGGCACTCCGGTGCCACCAAGAGGGAGGGGGAGCGGTTCTCCCTGCTTCCTCCTCCATGGCCTCCCCCTTAGATGGGGAAAGGTTATCCCTCTGGTCCTTGGCCTCCAGGACGATGGTGACCCCTTCGGCTTCCTCCTCCATGGCCTCCGGTGATGTTGGCCCTCTCCGGCAGGGTGCCATAGAGGGCCTAGATTGGTTTTTCGTGGCTACGGAGGCTTGCGGCGGCGAAACTTCCGATCTCTCTTCTGTTCTGGAGTTTTTAGGATTTATAGGAGGGGTTGGCGTCGGTTTCACATCAAGGGCCCCATGAGACGATCACAAGGACAGGGGGCGCGCCCTAGGGGGCGCCCCCACCCTTGTGGTGGCCCCGGGACTCCTTTTCCGTATCTTTTTCTTCCCAGTATTTTTATATTTTGTAGAAAAATTCTCTGTTAATTTTCAGCTCGTTCCGAGAACTTTTATTTGTGCACAAAAACAACACCATGGTAGTTTTGCTGAAAACAGCGTCAGTCCGGGTTAGTTCTAATCAAATCATACCAAAATCATATACAATTGTTGTAAACGTGGAATGAATACTTCATAAATTATAGATACGTCGGAGACGTATCAACCATGTTTGTACATGCTAGGCTCGTCAATTTTAACCCAAGTATTCTGCATGTGCAAAACTGTCTTACACCTGTTGTATGTGAATGTAGAGTCTATCACACCCGATCATCACGAGGTGCTTCGAAAGGAAGAACTTTGGCAACAGTGCATACTCGGGGAGAACACTTTTATCTTGAAATTTAGTGAAGGGATCATCTTATAATGCTACCGCCGTTCTAAGCAAAATAAGATGCATAAAGGATAAACATCACATGCAAACAAAATATGTGACATGACATGGCCATCATCATCTTGTGCTTTTGACCTCCATCTCCAAAGCATCGTCATGATCTCCATCGTCACCGGCTCGACACCTTGATCTCCATTCTTGCATAGGGGTCGTCTGGCCAACTATTGCTTCTACAACTATTGCTAACGCATAGCGATAAAGTAAAGAAATTACATGGCACTTGCATTTCATACAATAAAGAGACAACCCTAAGGCTCCAGTTGTCGATATTACAAAAGATGATCATCTCATACGTCAACATATATCACATCACGTCTTGACCATATCACATCACAACATGCCCTGCAAAATACAAGTTAGACGTCCTCTACTTTGTTGTTGCAAGTTTTACATGGTTGTGGTATGTCTCCAACGTATCTACTTTTCCTAATGCTTTTCCTCTTATTCTGGACTCTAATTTGCATGATTTGAATGAAACTAAGCCCGGACTGGCGCTGTTTTCAGCAGAACTACCATGGTGTTGTTGTTGTGCAGAAATAAAAGTTCTCGAAATGGAACGAAACTTTGGGAGGATTTTTTATACAATAAAAGAGAATTTCTGGAGCCAAGAGTCACCCGAGGGGGGGGGCACCTGGGTGGGCACAACCCACCAGGGCGCGCCTGCCCCCCAGGCGCGCCCAGGTGGGTTGTCCCCACCTGGGGCCCCACAGACACTGAAACCGATGCTATAAAATCCTATTTTTGAAGAAAAATCAGGGAGAAAGAATTATCACGTTCCACGAGATGAAGTTGTCGTCACCTCCTGTTCTTCATCGGGAGGCCAGATCTGGAGTCCATTTGGGGCTCCAGAGAGGGAGGATCTTTGTTCTTCGTCATCACCAACCCTTCTCCATTGCAAATTCCATGATGATCCTCATCGGGAGTGAGTAATTCCTTGGGCCCGGGTGCCATGAATTTAGATCTGAACCATTTATGTTATCACAATTATATCCATGTTCTAGATCCGATCTTGCAAGTTATAGTCACCTACTACGTGTTATGATCCGGCAACCCCGCAGTGACAATAGTCGGGACCACTCCTGGTGATGACCATAGTTTGAGGAGTTCATGTATTCTTCTTGTGTTAATGCTTTGTTCCAGTTCTCTATTAAAAGGAGGCCTTAATATCCCATAGTTTCCTTATGGACCCCGCTGCCACGGGTGGGTAGGACAAAAGATGTCATGCAAGTTCTTTCCATAAGCACGTATGACTATTTACGGAATACATGCCTACATTATATTTATGAACTGGAGCTAGTGCCATATCACCCTAGGTTATGACTGTCACATGAGGAATATCATCCAACAAATTAATGATCCAATGCCTACGAATTTATCTTATATTGTTTCTGCTAAGTTACTACTGCTATCGTTACTGTTGCACTTGCTACAAAACTACCGCTATCACTGTTACTGTTACCATTGCTGCTGTCACTATTATCAAAACTATCATATTACTTTGTTACTGATCACGTTGCTGCAGATAATTAATCTCTAGGTGTGGTTGAATTGACAACTCAGCTGCTAATACCTGCAAATATTCTTTGGCTCCCCATGTGTCGAATCTATAAATTTGGGTTAAATACTCTACCCTCGAAAACTTTTGCGATCCCATATACTTATGGGTTATCAAGACCTTTTTCTGGCACCATTGCTGGGGAGCATAGCTATATTTGTTGAGTCACTTGGGATTATTATCAATTTATCACTATGAAGAATCTGAAGGATGCTAAGACTAAGATTTATCCCTCTAAAACGAGGGGAGGTAAGGAACTGCCATCTAGCTCTGCTTTAGATTCTCCTTCTGTTATAAGTAAACTTGCAACACCACCACATGCTATTAATCCTGATATGTCGCAAGTTATTGATGATGGTACTTCTACTATGAATGATACTTATGATGATGCTAGTACCTTGCTTGATGATGATGATGTGCCACTTAGTGACTTTCTTGATGAACAAATTGCTAGAGTAAGACATCATGATGTTGAAACTAATGATGAGCTTGAAACTGAAAACTTGAAACACCTACTAGAACTAGCCTTCCTAGATATGAATTTCCTAAGGTAACGGAAGGTTATGTTATGAATGAGGAGACAACTAGAGATATTCTTGCTTGTAAGGATAGAGATGATCTAAAGAAATTATTATGCAAGTAGAAAGAAAAATCTCTGAATGCTAGAATACAATATGATCCTAAGTTGCTACTTCACCCATCTTTATTGATGATAAGGATTATGAATTCTCTCTTGACCCAGTGTTAATTACTTTGGTTGAATCTGATCCTTTCCATGGTTATGAAACTGAAACTATTGTGGCACATCTTACTAAGTGCTACGTCTTGAGCTTGCGTTAGTTTTGCTTGAAGGGGAAAGGGTGATGCAGCAATAGTAGCATAAGTATTTCCCTTAGTTTCTGAGAACCAAGGTATCAATCCAGTAGGAGGCTCCTCAAAAGTCCCACACACCTACACAAACAAACAAAGAACTCGCAACCAACGCAATAAAGGGGTTGTCAATCCCTTCACAACCACTTGCGAAAGTGAGATATGATAGAGATAGTATGATAAGATAAATATATTTTTGGTATTTTATAATATAGATGCAAATAAAAGTAGATTGAAAGCTTAAAAGATAGAAGATAGACGTGGGGGCTAGAGGTTTCACTAGAGGCTTCTCTCAAGATAGCAAGAGTATTACGGTGGGTGAACAAATTACCGTCGAGCAATTGATAGAAAAGCGAATAATTATGAGATTATCTAGGCATGATCATGTATATAGGCATCACGTCCACAACAAGTAGACCGACTCCTGCCTGCATCTACTACTATTACTCCACACATCGACCGACTCCTGCCTGCATCTAGAGTATTAAGTTCATAAGAACAGAGTAACGCCTTAAGAAAGATGACATGATGTAGAGGGATAAACTCAAGCAATATGACATAAACCCCATCTTTTTATCCTCGATGGCAACAATACAATACGTGCCTTGCAACCCTTTCTGTCACTAGGTAAGGATACCGCAAGATTGAACCCAAAGCTAAGCACTTCTCGCATGGCAAGAAAGATCAATCTAGTAGGCCAAACCAAACAGATAATTCGAAGAGACTTGCAAAGATAACTCAATCATACATAAAAGAATTCAAAGGAGATTCAAATATTTCTCATAGATAAACTTGATCATAAACCCACAATTCATCGGATCTCGACAAACACACCGCAAAAAGAGTTTACATCGAATAGATCTCCACAAGAGAGGGGGAGAACATTGTATTGAGATCCAAAAAGAGAGAAGAAGCCATCTAGCTAATAACTATGGACCCAAAGGTCTGTGGTAAACTACTCACAACTCATCGGAGGGGCTATGGTGTTGATGTAGAAGCCCTCCATGGTCGATTCCCCCTCCGGTGGAGCACCGGCGAAGGCTCCAAGATGGGATCTCACGGATACAAAAGGTTACGGTGGTGGAAATTGTGTTTCTTTGGCTCCCTGGATGTTTTCGGGGTACGTAGTTATATATAGGAGGAAGAAGTACGTCGGTGGCCGCCTGTGGGGCCCAGGAGTTAGGGGGGCGTGCCCTCCTGTCTCCTGGTCGTCTCGCAAGCTTCTTGACTTGCACTCCAAGTTCTCTGGATCACGTTCGTTCCAAAAATCATGCTCCCGAAGGTTTCATTCCGTTTGGACTCCGTTTGATATTCCTTTTCTTTGAAATACTGAAATAGGCAAAAAAACAGCAATACTGGCTAGGCCTCCGGTTAGTAGGTTAGTCCAAAAAATGATATAAATGTGTAAAATAAAGCCCATAAACATCCAAAAGGGGTAATATAATAGCATGGAACAATCAAAAATTATAGATATGTTGGAGACGTATCAAGCATCCCCAAGCTTAATTCCCGCTCGTCCTCGAGTAGGTAAATGATAAAAACAGAATTTTTGATGTGGAATGCTACCTAGCATAATTCTCAATGTAATTTTCTTTATTGTGGCATGAATGTTCAGGTCCAAATGATTCAAGATAAAAACTTATAAAACATAAAAATAATAATCCTTCAAAGCATACTAACAAATAATCATGTCCTATCAAAATAGCATAGCCAAAGAAAGCTTATCCCTACAAAATCATATAGTTAGGCCATGCTTCATTTTCATTACACAAAATACTCCCATCATGCACTACCCCGGTTTCAGCCAAGCAATTGGTTCATACATTTTAACGCGCTTCAGCTTTTTCAACTCTTATGCAATACATGAGCGCAAGCCATGGACATAGCACTATGGTGGTAAATGGTGGTGGTTGTGAGGACAAAAAGAGGGAGAAGATAGTCTCACATCAACTAGGCATATCAACGGGCTATGGAGATGCCCATCAATAGATATCAATGTGAGTGAGTAGGGATTTCCATGCAACAGATGCACTAGAGCTATAAATATATGAAAGCTCAACAAAAGAAACTAAGTGGGTGTGCATCCAACTTGCTTGCTCACGAAGACCTAGGGCATTTTGAGGAAGCCCATCATTGGAATATACAAGCCAAGTTCTATAATGAGAAATTCCCACTTAGTATATGAAAGTGACAACATATATAGGAGACTCTCTATCATGGAGATCATGGTGCTACTTTGAAGCACAAATGTGGAAAAAGAGATAGTAGCATTGTCCCTTCTCTCTTTTTCTCTCATTTTATTTTTTTTCTTTGGTCTTTCTTTTTTTTCTTTTTGGCCTTTCTCTTTTTTTATTTTTTTTTATTTTTTTATTTTTAAAGTCTGAAGTCTCATCCCGACTTGTGGGGGAATCATAATCTTCATCATCCTTTCCTCACTGAGACAATGATCTAATAATGAAGATCATCACACTTTTATTGATTTACAACTCAAGAATTACAACTCAAAGCTAGAACAAGATATGATTCTATATGAATGCCTCCGGCGGTGTACCGGGATATGCAATGAATCAAGAGCGACATGTATGAAAATTATGAAGGTGGCCTTGCCACAAATACGATGTCAACTACATGATAATGCAGAGAGCAATATGACAATGATGGAACATGTCATAATAAATGGAACGGTGGAAAGTTGCATGGCAATATATCTCGGAATGGCTATGGAAATGCCATAATAGGTAGGTATAGTGGCTGTTTTGAGGAAGGTAAATAATGGGTGCATGATACCGGCGAAAGTTGCGCGGTATAATAGAGGCAAGCAAAGTGGAAGAATGAGTGTGCATATATCCATGGACTCACATTAGTCATAAAGAACTCATATACTTATTGCAAAAGTCTACTTGCCCTCGAAGCAAAGTACTACTACGCATGCTCCTAGGGGAAGGGTTGGTAGGAGTTAACCATCGCGCGATCCCGACCTCCACTCATAAGGAAGGCAATTAAAAGAGCACCTAATGCAACAAATTTGTCACACAACTTTTACCATATGTGCATGCTACGGGACTTGCCAACTTCAACACAAGTATTTCTCAATTTCATAATTACCCACTAGCATGACCCTAACATTACCACCTTTATATCTCAAAACAATTATCAAGCATCAAATTGATCATAGCATCCAATTCACTTCCTATGATAGGTTTTATTATACCCAACTTGGATGCTCATCATTCGAGGACCAAATTTGTAACCATAGCAAATACCATGCTTTTCTAAAAGACTCTCAAAATAATATAAGTGAAGCATGAGAGACTAGCAATTTCTTCAAAATTAAGCCACCGCCATGCTCTAAAAGATATACGTGAAGTACTAGAGCAAAAACTATCAAGCTCAAAAGATATAAGTGAAGCACATAGAGTATTCTAGCAAATTCTAATCAAGTGGGCTTCTCCAAAAAGGTGTGTACAGCAAGGATGATTGTGGTAAACTAAAAATCAAAGACTAATATAATACACGACGCTCCAAGCAAAACACATATCATGTGGCGAATAAAAATATAGCTCCAAGTAAAGTTACCAATGAATGAAGACGAAAGAGGGGATGCCTTCCGGGGGCATCCCCAAGCTTAGGCTTTTGGATATTGTTGAATATCTTGGGGTGCCATGGGCATCCCCAAGCTTAGACTTTTGCCACTGCTTATTCCATAGTCCATCAAAGCTTTACCCAAAACTTGAAAACTTCACAACACAAAACTCAACAGGAAATCTTATAAGCTCTGTTAGTGAAAGAAAACAAAACCACCAAATAAGGTACTGTAACGAACTCATTCTTTATTTAGTTTGGTGTTAAACCTACTATATTCCAACTTCTCTATGGTTTATAAACTATTTTACTAGCCATAGATGCATCAAAATAAGCAAACAACACACGAAAAACAGATTCTGTCAAAAACAGAACAGTCTGTAGCAATCTGTAACTAAAGCAAACTTCTGGAACTCTAAAAATTCTACCAAAATAGGAAGTCCTGGACAATTTGTGTATTGATCATAAGCAAAAAGAATCAACACAAAATCACGTTCCTGTGATTTAACAAAACTAAATTAGTGCGTGAAAAGTTTCTGTTTTTCAGCAGAATCAAATCAACTATCATCATAGGTTATCCTGTAGGTTCTACTTGGCACAAACACTAATTAAAAGATAAAAAAACATTTAAACAGAAGGTAGATGCAAAATTTATTAATAAACAGTAACAAAAACAAAAGACACAAATAAAATTGGGTTGCCTCCCAACTAGCGCTATCGTTTAACACCCCTAGCTAGCCATAAAAGCGAAGATAGATCTAAGTAGTGCCATCTTTGGCACTCATCTTTTTAATGGAGATATGTCAAGTCCGGGAGGCTCTTTGCATTTCCCTTCATGCTCAGAGATCCTTTGATCTAAGGCATCCAACCGCCTATTGTAAAGTGTGATCAAATTATACATGCGGTTGATACTCCCAACAATATTCTTAAATGGTTCAACAAGTTTTTGCAATTCAAGTGATTTCTCTAAAATTTGGGTTCCTTCAAGAGAGAAGGGTGATCCTTTTTGTCAATGGAAGTACTCCTACTATCCCCTCTATAATTTCATAAGCGGAACTAGGATCAATTTCAATAAATTCCCCTTTTGCTGCAAAATCAAGGAGTTGTTTGTGGGGTAAGGTTAACCCAACATAAAAATTGCAAATTAAAATCTTGAAATCTCCTTCTAAAGCGCAACTACGATAAGATTCTAACATCCTAAACGAAGCATATTTTAAATTTTCTCCTTGTCTTTGCTTGAAGTGGAGAACTTCAAAGTCGGGAGACGAAGGGATAAAGACTGAGCTAGCCATAACGACAAGGTAAACGATGTAACACACGAGCAAACGGAAAAGGCAAGCAAAAAAGAGAGGAGAAGATTGGGAAAGGGAGGGCAAATAAAACGGCAAAGGTGATGTGGGGGAGAGGAAAATGAGAGGCAAATGGAAAATAATGTAAATGCGAGGGAGATGAGTTTGTGATGGGTACTTGGTATGTCTTGACTTGAGCGAAGACCTCCCCGACAACGGCGCCAGAAATCCTTCTTGCTATGTCTTGAGCTTGCATTGGTTTTCCTTGAAGAGGAAAGGGTGATGTAGCAATAGTAGCATAAGTATTTCCCTCAGTTTTTGAGAACCAACATATCAATCCAGTAGGAGGCTCCTCAAAAGTCCCACGCACCTACACAAACAAACAAATAACTCGCAACCAACACAATAAAGGGGTTGTCAATCCCTTCACGACCACTTGCGAAAGTGAGATCTGATAGAGATAGTATGATAAGATAAATATATTTTTGGTATTTTATAATATAGATGCAAAAAGTAAAGATGCAAATAAAAGTAGATTGAAAGCTTAAAAGATAGAAGATAGACCCGGGGGGCATAGGTTTCACTAGAGGCTTCTCTCAAGATAGCATAAGTATTACGGTGGGTGAACAAATTACTGTCGAGCAATTGATAGAAAAGCGAATAATTATGAGATTATCTAGGCATGATCATGTATATAGGCATCACGTCCGCAACAAGTAGACCGACTCCTGCCTACATCTACTACTATTACTCCACACATCGACCGACTCCTGCCTGCATCTAGAGTATTAGGTTCATAAGAATAGAGTAACGCCTTAAGAAAGATGACATGATGTAGAGGAATAAACTCAAGCAATATGATATAAACCCCATCTTTTTGTACTCGATGGGAACAATACAATACGTGCCTTGCAACCCTTTCTGTCACTGGGTAAGGACACCGCAAGATTGAACCCAAAGCTAAGCACTTCTCCCATGGCAAGAAATATCAATCTAGTAGGCCAAACCAGACTGATAATTCGAAGAGACTTGCAAAGATAACTCAATCATACATAAAAGAATTCAGAGGAGATTCAAATATTTCTCATAGATAAACTTGATCATAAACCCACAATTCATCGAATCTCGACAAACACACTGCAAAAAGAGTTTACATTGAATAGATCTCCACAAGAGAGGGGGAGAACATTGTATTGAGATCCAAAAAGAGAGAAGAAGCCATCTAGCTAATAACTATGGAACCGAATGTCTGTGGTAAACTACTCACAACTCATCGGAGGGGAAAGGGTGTTGATGTAGAAGTCCTCCATGGTCGATTCCCCCACTGGCAGAACGCCGGCGAAGGCTCCAAGATGGGATCTTGCGGATACAAAAGGTTACGACGGTGGAAATTGTGTTTCGTTGGCTCCCTAGATGTTTTCAGGGTACGTAGGTATATATAGGAAGAAGAAGTATGTCGGTGGCCGCCTGTGGGGCCCAGGAGATAGGGGGCGCGCCCAGAGGGGGTGGGCGCGCCCTCCTGTCTCCTGGCCGCCTCGCAAGCTTCTTGACTTGCACTCCAAGTTCTACGGATCACGTTCGTTCCAAAAATCATGCTCCCGAAGGTTTCATTCCATTTGGACTCTGTTTGATATTCCTTTTATTCGAAATATTGAAATAGGCAAAAAAAACAGCAATATGGGCTGGGCCTCCAGTTAGTAGGTTAGTCCCAAAAATGATATAAATGTGTAAAATAAAGCACGTAAACATCCAAAAGGGGTAATATAATAGCACGGAACAATAAAAAATTATAGATACGGCGGAGACGTATCACTAAGTTGAATGACTTAGCCACCCTTTTTACTCATGATGAGAAAACTCACTATTACTATATTCTCAAATTATTTCCATTCTCATTAAAGGGTGATGCTAAAGCTTGGTACAATACTCTTGCTCCTGGTTGTGTGCGTAGTCCCCAGGATATGATTTATTACTTCTCTGAAAAATATTTCCCTGCTCATAAGAAACAAGCTGCCTTACAGGAAATATTTAACTTTGTGCAAGTGGAAGAAGAGAGTCTCCCACAAGCTTGGGGGAGGCTTTGCCAATTACTTAATCCTTTGCCTGATCATCCTCTTAAGAAAAATAAAATACTTGATATCTTCTATGATGGACTAACCGATGCTTCTAGGGACTTCCTAGATAGTTGTGCTGGTTGTGTTTTCAAGGAACGAACTATTGGGTAAGCTGAAGAATTACTGAATAACATATTGAAAAATTATGATGATTGGACTCTTCCTAAACCACCGCTTCAGCCCACTCCGAAGAAGAGGGGTATATATTATCTCAGTCCTGAAGATATGCAAGAGGCAAATAAATCTATGAAGGAAAAAGGTATTAAAGTCGAGGATGTTAAAAAATTACCTCCTATTGAAGAAATACATGGGCTTGATACGCCACCACCGGCTAAGGTGGTAGAGGTAAATTCTCTATCAAATTCAATGATAATGACAATCCTCACAATATGCACCCTACCCAATGCCTTTATGAGTTTGAAAACTATTCTAGAAAACAAGATCACTTGAATGCAAATGTTATGAAACAATTGAAATAAAATTATGATATGATTGCTCGCTTGAGTGACTTGTTATTTAGAATCTCAAATGATGTTAGAGGTGTGGAAAGCATGCTTCTATGGTAAAAACTTAGTTAGAACAAGTTGCTAAATGTCAAAGAGAATTTGTTGATGAAATGAATAACAAAATAGATGAACATGCTGTTAGAGTAATTACTAGACGAGGTAGGATGACTTGGGAAACACTTTATCATGAGGGACACCCAAAAAGAATTGAACAAGACTCTCAAAGAGTTAAGACTGATGCACATAGTCCTTCTAAAAAGAGAAAGAAGAAGAAAAATGATAGGATTTTGCATGCCTCTAGTGAACCTGAAGTAGAAAAACCTCCTGATAATGATAATGAATTTTCTATCTCTGATGCTAAAACTCAGTCTGGTAATGAACACTCACCTTCTGATAATGAAAAACATAATGATGAGGTTCATGAAAATACTCAAACAAATAGTAAAGAACCAGACAATGATGTTGAGATAGAACCTACAGTTGATCTTGATAACCCATAACCCAAGAACACACGATATGATAAAAGAGACTTCATTGCTAGAAAACACGGTAAAGAAAGAGAACTGTGGGTTCAAAAACTGTCAAGAGAAACCACGACCACCTATGGGACCAGGAGGCCCCTTGCTGGTTTGGCAGGGGGGCAACGCGTTGCACAAAGAGCAGACGAGTGTGGGGTAGTGTGGCAGGGATCACACAAGCAATTTACCCAGGTTCGGGCCGCCGTGAGGCGTAAAACCCTACTCCTACTTTGGTGGATTCATGGTGGAAAAGGTGGTGGTGGAGCATGGAACACTTGACCGGCAGGGGTTGCCTTGGGGCAGCAGTGACTACGCGTGTATGGGGGTGTAAATTATCCAACCTTCTAACCCTTTCTTTGGTTGCCATGGGCCTCCTTTTATAGATCAAGGGGTCACCACAATGGAAAAGTAGTCATTATGCAATGATATGATAGCAAACAATGCTGTCATACCCAACTCTGCGGGCTGTCAGGGCGCATTAAATGCACTGCTTAGTGTCACATCACTGGTTGCCCGGCAAGGCCTGCCGGGCTATCTTGCCAGCTCCGCGCCTGTTCTCTTGACACGTGGCAGGATGGTTGTCATTTGTGGGTTTCTTCTATAAGGTGAGGCAGCCATGTGGTGAATGACTGCCACTCAGTAATTTTGCGGCTTGACACCGCACTGATTGATAACGCGGGTCGTGGTTGAGTGGTTGGTGAGGTGGTTTTGCTTCCGTGAGCCCCGGCAGGCCCTGCTGGGGTGCTTTGGCTGCTTGCTTCTCGGGGTGGCCTTGCCCCTTGCCGGGATTGCCTACCCGGCAAGGGAGGCTTTTCTCTTAGCGATATCCTGCTTCCTTGGCTCGATCTTGGTCCCTCTGATCTGTATGTTGGTCCTTAGAATCACTTGGTTCCTTGGACATCTTGGCTCGATCTTGGCTCGTCCGTGCACGAGTCAGGGGAAAATTCATACCCCTGTATATTTTCCCCGACATAAGCCCACAGGCCTGAGCTACACGTGTCGCGTGGCATTTGGGTTAGGCCCCAAACAGTGCACGGACACGTGGAAGGATAGGGTTGTGCATGCCGGTTTGCCACGATGAGTAGTCAATCCAACGTCCATCTTGCGCAATTACTACCCGCCGTGGGGTCGTGGGACTGTCGCTGCTAAGGTAAAACGGTAACTTTCTGAAGCATTGCACCCCCATTCCGCTTCCCCCTTAAGAGCAGGGGAAAAATAGAACGGCCCGACTCACCTGTCTCCTGCTCCGCTCCCCCACCTTCTTCCTCCGCAAGCCAATCGACTGTTTCTCCCCTTGCTCCTCCTTCCGGCGCCATCCTCCCCATCGAATCCTCACCCCTTCCGCGTTGCCACAGGAATGGGGAAGAAACCCGCAGAGAATAGAAAGCTGACAGCCGCGACGAAGGAGGCCACCGCCAAGGGGGGCAAGAGGTCGGCGGAGTTGAACAAAAATGGAGCAAAGACGTCGTCTTCATCCTGTCTACCCTGAGTGGCCCCATTCTTCTGGCGAAGTATGGGTATCCGTGGGGGAGGCCCGTTGAGAAAGGGCATGGAGCGCCCATAGTTTATGCGGTGGAGGAGCAAGATCTATAGAACTCTTATCGATTCTTTGCTGCTTACTTCATCTGCGGCCTCTGTCCCCTCCTTCTCCAAGTTCTTCGAGGCAATAATGAACATCTATGGGTTCCACCTCCTTGACTTCACGCCCAATGCAATGGCGACCACGACCATCTTTGCGCATTTGTGTGAGAATTTCGTCGGAGTGAAGCCCAATGTGGATCTGTTCCAGCATTACTTCATCCCGCGGGTTGAGAGTAAAGTCAACCGATCCGGAATCACCAGCTGGATGCCGTGTTCGGCAAGGAAGACCTGGGATTACCTCCCTGGGTACCAACACGAGAGGTGGGATGAATGGAGAGGAGATTGGTGCTGGATCTAGGACAAGGAATCCCCTGAGTTCTATGAAGCACGGAAGGAGTGCGTCGAGCGCGACAAGGATTGGAGCGGCAGAGGGCTTACTGAGGACAGGTTTCGCCCGACAATCAACAGGATCACCCATGTGGCGACTGCCGGGCTAACCGTCGAGCATGTGGGGGCAGATTTTCTTATCCGCCGCATCTCGCCGCTCCAGGAAAGGGACAGGCCTGCGTGGCTGTACGGTGATGCTGCGGACAGGATGAGGTTACTGCCGGGGCTGGCCAATAACTTGTCAGTTTATGGCCATGACTGGTTGTGCGACCAACTGTTTGGTCGCCTCGAGTTGTTCAAGCTCCCAGAAACCATCATCCCTCTGAACATCAATTCTGCCCGGGACTAGATACTGAAATGGATGCCGGACTACAATGCTGAAGGGGTATCAAGCACCTGGCCCACTGATCGAGCACCCTGGTGGAGAGAGCCACCAGGATTGAAGATGGGATGTATAAACGCACCTCTACTGCGGAGGTGTTGTATATTCTGAAGAGGGTCGAGGAGGACAAGGCTGCCCGCCGTGCGGAGATGGAGAAGGCGGCAAAGGACAGGGAGGGAAAAGGGAAGGTCGGGGGTGGAAGCTCTTCCCAAGGCGGCAGCAAGGTGCAAGCCACGAGAGATGCTGCTGGGGAAGAGCTTGCCGGGGATAATTTTGTCGGGCTAGATGCCCTAGCCACTGCATAAATGGAGCTCCAGGAAGGAAAGGAGGATGAGAGGGCGGAGGACATGGCAGCGGCCCCTGAAGATGAGTGGCTTGCGGCTGGACTGCAAGCCCCTGCACCTGACCCAGATCAGCGCACCCGCAGGCGCACCGCAGCCCGAGGGGCAGCAACCTCCAACCCAGCACCAACCACCAAGAGGGTGAAGAAGACCTCCACCAAGTCAACCAAGGCCGAGGTGGCGTGTCGCCAATCCCCTCACCTTGCTCAGGCTAAGGCCCCTTCCGACAAACGGCCGGCAGCTGTGGAGGCAGAGTCCAGCCCCCGCTCCGGCTCGAGCTCCTCGTAGAGCTCGTCTTCCTCGGAGCTCCTGATCCCCAGCAAGCACCAAATCTGCCAGGGAGTTCCGCCCTTTCGTCACTGAAGAGAGGACGGGAGTCTCCTCCTCCCACGGTGTTCAACTTGAACTCCATTCTCATTGTGGAAGAGTAAGGAAGATTTCCCTTTGTTGTAGATATCTCTCTAAGAAGATTTGAATGCTTTCACTGACTAACCTCTTGTTCTTGTTGTTGCTGGCAGGGAAGTGGAGTTGGACACGGAGACCCTCATCCACCATTCCCGAAAGAGGCTCCGACGCCTCGGGTCACTGGTGGGCGTGGAGAGCTCGGCTTCGGCGGGGAAGGACACAAAAGACCCCATGTCGTGCCCCCAGTCTAGTCCCCGGCCCGGGAGCGGAGACCTGGTCCCATCTGCCGAAGGTGATGGGGACGGTCTCCTCATCCCCCCTGGTGGTGGAGGAGGAGAGGTGATGTAGGGCAGGCCCCTCCCTGAGGGGTGCGCTTCCCCTACCGCTCAGGCCGAAGATCTTGCCGCGAAACCCTCCGTGGATGAGGTTGTGCGGAAGGCCGCTGAGACTACCACGGCAGGGGGCGAAGCCCACGGCCTGACAACGGTCGTTGCCGGGGACACAGAGGCTCCTGCCCGACAGACTTCTCCAGGTAGTCCACTCATTCCTTCTTTTCTTTCTTGCTCTTGGTTGTTTTTGCTGACATCTCCACTCGCTCGAGACTTCCGTTTCTTCATTGTTTCCTAGACCTTCCATATGCAGCCCCTCAAACCGAGGAACCAGACCTGCTGGAGGTGGTGGCTGATATAGGGAGGGCCACCATAGATCAAGCAATAGAGCTTGCCGCTGCTGAGGACGCTGCCGGGGAAGAACGGGCTCCTTGACAGTGGTGGAGAACTCTCTAGAGGACACCCCGGTAGAGGAAGTGGTTATCGAGGCAAAGATTCCTCTTCAAACCATGGGTCCACTCCCGTCTTCCTAGGGCGCCACTGAGGCCCTGCCGTCTTCCTGAAACACACTAGCTCTGGTGTTGTCGTTGCCTGATATTGGAGCCTCCGGCCCATCCTCGACGGATGCGGAGCTCAACGAAGAGCTTCAGCGCCTCCTGGCAACGCTGTGCCTAGGAGTCGAGGAGGCTGACGACTCAGCCGCCATCATAATGGATTTGTCCTTCATGGAGTCCATGGCGGCGGGCGTGAAGGAAATGAAGGTCTGACACCATCTGAAGTGGCAGGAGCTCAAGGAATGGCGTGAATCCGCCGGCATGGTGGACCAGAAGCTGAAGGACAAGTGCTTGGTGCTGCGCGAATGGCACGACAAATAGTTCAAGGCGCTCATGAGGCAGCAAGAGACCCTCCAGATAATGAAGGAGGATGTCATGGCTCGGGAGGGGCGTCTGCCAGATCACAAGGCATCTTTGGACGCCAGGGAGCGAGAGATCTCCCTCTAGGAGGAGTTACTCGAAGCTACTCTTCACACCAAGGATGAGGATCTGGAGGCCCTTGTGCGGCAGCGTACCAAGGAGCTGGAGGACAAGCACGGAGCTGCCCTGGACACTCTTGTCGCTGACCATGCTGCCCAATTGAAGAAGCTTACTGATGATTTGGCTGCCACGTCTTCTGCCAAAATGGAGCTCGACTGGAAGGTGGCTAAACTGAACAAGGATCTTGTTGAGAGCACCAAAGAGGTGGAGGCACTAAAAGAAGAAGCACGGCAGGTAAAGCTCCACTTGGACGATGTGCAGTCATAGCTTTCCTCGAAGACCCAGAGGCTTGAGACTGCCAATGGCAACATTACAGACATGACGAAGGCGAGGATCGGCTCGCTAGAGAAGTCGCGGATTCCCTTGAATCCTTGCAGCAGTTGTTGTCCATAGATTTGGAAACCACCAAGCATCTCTGGCAAGATGTAGAGGACATGTTGAAGAACCGGGTTGATATGAGCAACCTCTGGATCAAGAGCCTGATTGATATTGCAGAACGCCTTGGCACCCAAGCTGCGGCGATGGTCATGGATGACCCAATCTTCTTAGCCAGCAAGCAGGAGGTCTCGAGCGTCATGCTGGGACTCTTCTTCAACGATCTGACCGACAAGCTAAAGGTGCATGAAGAGGGGAGGGCCGAGCGCTTCGCGACCCAGTCCCGCAAGCTCGTTCGCAATGCCCTCTTTATGGTCCTGAGCAATATCGCCTGCCACCATCCAGGGCTGGACCTCGATGATGGGTTCAAGAAGCTGCCAGCAGGCACCGACATCGCAGCTACCGAGAAGAAGGCTACTGCCCGCGCCGAAAAGGTTCTTGGCGTTTAAGCTTGTTCCTTCTAGCCACTGGACCAAGTATCAGGCCACTATCGTTTCCACTAGGCCCTGTAATGGAACATGATATATATTTGTGCTTAGTTATTCTATCTCTAGTGTTTGTGCGAAACTGATATTTCTAGCTAGATCTTTAAACACGTGTTTATCCCTTTGAAACCTATATGTTTGCGTTTGTATGATCAATTCCTGTATATTCTTTGGATGCCTGCCAATATCATATTGCCGCGATTGTCGTAAGGGTCTGGCCCTTAACAGTCATCTTGGCATGGATGCGTCTTGACAGGTTTTTCCTAGGTAGCTATCGATGCAGCCTCTCAACCCCGAGCAGGGCTCTGGATAGGACGATGGTGCGATCAAAGAAACTAACCATGGTTCCATCTCATGAGGGCTTTCATGATATGAATGCTCACTAGGGTTAAGGGATAAACAACAACGAGGACTCGAAAGGCATCAATAAGAGGTGATAATGCAAACTTAGCTTTTGTCTCGAGCCCCATTTTTCCTCTGTCGGGCCGTGCTCCTAAACGCGTCCACGACACTTGGAGGATCATAAGCCAATCAAGTGATTTCTTCTTTCCTGGCAGGGACCGATACGCATTTCTTGCGGCTGGCAGGCATGGGGTGCAGCGTCGGGCTCCTCTAGTCCTATTCCCTTTTTGCTCCCTTACCTTCGGTTCAGTGCAGCGGCTGTAGTTGCATGGGTCGTGCCAACGCAGGCAGCCTTGCCGCAGTATGCTTGCCGGGGCATCAACCGACGAACTCATACCGACGCTTTGCTCAGGATTACCCAAAACATGGGGAAATACTGGACCGAGCTTAGCGCGGTAATGGTTGGCATTGACGCCACCGAGGCTAGGGAAGTTTGACTGCTGACGAGGGGGAGGGGCAGGAAGGAGAGAGCTCGTGCTTGCACACCCTGTGCCCTTTCTTCGAGCGTCGCTCGGATGGCGAGCACGCCATATGGGCCGCGGGGAAGGATCTGTCGCCATCAGCGGCGAGTTTTGTCGTAGTCGTGGCTACGGTAGGGAGTGGAGATCAACAACAATAGTGCGGGATGGCCCCACTTTGCTTCTGTGTCTTTGTGGGCTCCATGGTCGAAGGCGTCATCGAAGACGAAGATGATGATGAAGTCAATGCGCTGCGCACGCCTTTAGATTCAGGCAAGCGTGCCCCCTACCTGGTGTTCCAAAAGATGTCGCAGGAAACCACGGCCACCTATGGGACCAGGAGGCCCCTTACTGGTTCGGCAGGGGGGCGATGCCTTGCACAAAGAGCAGATGAGCATGGGGCAGCGCGGCGGGGATCACACAAACAATTTACCTAGGTCGGGCCACCGTGAGGCATGAAACCCTACTCCTTCTTTGGTGGATTCATGGTGGAAAAGGTGGTGGTGGAGCGTAGTACACTTGCCTGGCAGGGGGTGCCTTGGGGCAGCAGAGACTACGTGCATATGGGGGTGTGAGTTATCCAGCCTTCTGACACTACTACAGGATGTGGACATGTTTTTCGATTTCGGTTTTTGCTTGAGGACAAGCGAGGTCTAAGCTTTGGGGAGTTGATACGTCCATTTCGCATCATGTTTTCTTACTGTTATTTATAATGTTTTTATCCATAATAATGCTTTTTGGTGTAAAATTCTAATGCCTTTTCTCTCATAATTTGCAAGGAACACACCAAGAGGGAGAATTCCGGCAATTGGAAATGTGGACCTGGAAAAGCTACGTCAGGCCACCTATTCTGTACAACTCCAAATGAGCTGAAACTTCATGGAGAATTTTTATGAATTATTTGAGGAATATTGTAGCCAATAAACACCAGAGGGGGGCACCAGGTGGGCACAACCCACCTGGGCGCGCCAGGCCCCCTTGGCGCTCCATGGCGGGTTGTGGCCTCCTCGGCCCACCTCCGGTGCCCATCTTCTGGTATATAAGTGGTTTTGACCTAGAAAAAATGAGGAGGAGGCTTTTGGGACAAAGCGCCACCGTCTCGAGGCGGAACTTGGGCAGGAGCGCTTTTGCCCTCCGGCGGAGCGATTCTGCTAGGGGAACTTCTTTGCCAGAGGGGGAAACCATCGTCATCATCATCACCAACAACTCTCCCATCTTGGGGAGGGAAATCTCCATCAACATCTTCACCAACACCATCTCATCTCAAACCCTAGTTCATCTCTTGTATTCAATCTTGTTACCAGAACTATAGATTATTGCTACGGGGTGACTAGTAGTGCTGATTACATCTTGTAGTTGATTACTATATGGTTTACTTGGTGGAAGATTATATATTCAGATACATTATGCATATTAATACCCCTCTGATCTTGAGCATGTTTATTGTTTGTGAGTAGTTACTTTTGTTCTTGAGGTCACAGGAGAAATCATGTTGCAAGTAATCATGTGAACTTGATATGTGTTCGATATTTTGATAGTATGTATGTTATTATTCCCTTAGTGGTGTCATGTGAACATTGACTACATGACACTTCACCATATTTGGGCCTAAGGGAATGCATTGTGGAGTAGCAATTAGATGGTGGGTTGCGAGAGTGATAGAAACTTAAACCCCAGTTTATGCGTTATTCCATAAGGGACCGATTGGATCCTAGAGTTTAATAATATGGTTAGAATTTATTCTTAATACTTTTCTCGTAGTTGCAGATGCTTGCAGGAGGGTTAATCATAAGTAGGAGGTTTGTTCAAGTAAGAACATCACCTAAGCACCGGTCCACCCACATATCAAATTATCAAAGTAGCGAACATAAACCAAACCAACATGATGAAAGTGATTAGATGAAATTCCCGTGTACCCTCAAGAACGTTTTGCTCATTATAAGAGACTGTTTGGCCTGTCCTTTGACTCAAAAGGATTGGGCTACCTTGCTGCATACTTGTTACAATTATCGTTACTTGCTTGTTACAAATTACCTTGCTATCAAACTACTCGCTACTTACAATTTCAGCACTTGGAGACATTACCTTACTGAAAACTACTTGTCATTTCCTTCTGCTCCTCATTGGGTTCGACACTCTTACTTATCGAAAAGAGCTACAATTGATCCCCTATACCTGTGGGTCATCAAGGCTATTTTCTGGCACCGTTGACGGGGAGTGAAGCGCCTTTGGTAAGTGGAATTCAGTAAGGGAACATTTATATAGTGTGCTGAAATTTATTGTCACTTGTTACTATGGAAAACAATCCTTTGAGGGGTTTGTTCGTGGTATCTTCACCTTGTCCGGAACCACAATTAATTGCCCCTCAACCTAGTACACCTACTGAAAATATTGAATATGAAATTCCTTCGGGTATGATAGAACAAGTGCTAGCTAATCCTTATGCAGGAGATGGAACCGAACATCCTGACATGCACTTGATACATGTAGAACATATTTGTGGATTGTTTAAGCTTGCAGGTCTACCCAGGGATGAAGTTATGAAAAATGTTTTCCCTTTATCTTTGAAGGGAAAAGCATTGGCATGGTATAGGCTATGTGATGATACTGGATCATGGAATTGGAATCGTTTAAAACTGGAGTTTCATCAAAAAAATTATCCTATGCATCTAGTTCATCGTGATCGGAATTATATATATATATATATATATATATATATATATATATATATATATAATTTTTGGCCTCGTGAAGGAGAAAGCATCGCTCTAGCTTGGGGGAGGCTTAATTCAATGTTATATTCATGCCCCAATCATGAGCTCTCAAGAGAAATCATTGTTCAGAACTTTTATGCTCGGCTTTCTTGTAATGATCAAACCATGCTGGATACTTCTTGTGCTGGTTCTTTTATGAAGAGAACTATTGAATTCCGGTGGGATCTTTTGGAAATAATTAAATGCAACTTTGAAGATTGGGAACTCGAAGAAGGTAAAGAGTCAGGTATAAAGCTTAAGTATGATTGTGTTAAATCTTTTATGGATACCCACTGGTGCGCGTCGGTCCTAAACAAACGGTTTTTAACCCCTTTCCACGACGGCCTTCGGAACCGTCGCCAAGTGAGTGTGTGTGATAGGTGGTCCTTCCCACACGACCCAGAAACCGTCGGGGATATGGAACAGTGATCCAGAAGCCTTCCAAAATGTAATCGTGTGCGATGCAGCACACACTAAATTCTTTCGCACGTGTGGTATCGGTGATTAAGCGTTTCTAATGACGCAGTGAAACCATACGGTCTGTCGTAATTAAACGTTTGGGAAACAGTATGTAAGGCACACGGGCCAACATATGAACTGTGTGTGATTTGTGCCCTATCGCACATGAGTTTTCTGCGTAACCCGTCTGCCATGCTAGACTCCATCGCACACGTTTTCCAACAATTACCATATGCGGTAATGTTCTATCACAAACTGTTCAGGAGCCTCTTCGCAAACATACAAGTGTTGCAGACCATTTGTGATTTGTTAGGTATCACCAACGGTTGCCGCAAGAGTGACGTGTGCTTTTTGTTTGGGACCCCACATGTTTCCTGAAAAAATACAAATGGGATTGTATTTTGCATTGGGAACGGTTTACTCCCAGTTCTCATGTGCGGCGATATCACAAACGGTTCCGGAGATCCTACGCACACGTAGTAGCGCTGCGGATCATTTGTGATCTGCTGTGTATCACCGACGGTTCGAATATGATTGACGTATGCTTTCCGATGTGGATCCCACACACTCATTTAGTTGAACCGTGTGCGGAGCAATTGCCAGGTTAAAATAAAAATATCCCATTTGGAATCGGCACGCAAAAAGCAAATTCTCCACAATATTCAATTGAACAAATAAAAAAAATCCCATTTTGAATCAGCACGCAAAAAGCAAATTCGCCACAATATTCAATTGAACAAATAGTGTCCATAGGAAGAACATTCATCAGATTTCACAACAATTGCAATTGAACATATGGTAGCTAAATTCCAATGATTTTTCCACATATATATGCATTACATAATTAATCAGAGTGTACGAAATACGAAGACCTCATCAGATGGAAAACAATGGATCCATGCGTTATATGTTTAGCGGCTAACTCTTACTCAATGTTTCAGGAGAAGGCATGCTGAAATCTTCATTATCACTAGTGGCATTGATGTAGTGATCTAGGAAGAAGTTGCTGATAAATCTCCGAACCATTTGCAATTCACCAGCCGGGAGCGGTTCAGGGGTCCTCGGTTTTAAGATGAGCTCAGTATTTTTAAGATCAAAATGTGCCATGTGAGTGGAGTAGAAGATATTAATTAAGATAGACTTACTGGTACTAATTGGCAAGGATCGTCATAACTATCAGCAGATTTGCAGATGGAGATCATGTGTCTGCAAACATAGTATCCAAAAAGGTTGGTCCCTGCTTCTTGCTGAGGACACTGAAATTTTGTGTACAAAATTAGTCATGTATTTGTCCTGTTAGGAACAACCTAACCGGTGTTAGATGTATTATTTTTTCTTTGGACAAAATAGAAAGAGGTTTATTTAGAAGCTTGAACATTTGACTAGCGTAAGGAAAGGTATTTGCAGACTGTTGAATAAATTTTCCAAAAATAATGGATTTCGGTGTGTTACCGGAGAAATGATCTCATGCTGCAGAGGTAGTTTCCTCTTGAACAGGTTCCTTGTTTTAGTTTCCCACAATGCGAGCACACTGCAAATGATGATGAATTTTGACAACATCAATTATTAAACCAGATACGAATGCAAATTAATTTCAACATCATCGAATTCAGTACCTATCCAAGAATTGCTCAAGATGCGTCAGATCCTGAGAGTTTGTTGACTCTCTGAGAGAATCGATGTAGTAAACTGTGTTCTTCTTTGGAACAATGAATACCATGAACTTACGAATGATGTCGAAATCTGAAAGACAATCAGTGTATGCGTGGTGGTTTACTTGACTTACCCTTCATGATATGGCCAGAGAAATGATTCTGCATGGGACGTGTTTTCGAAGATACGGACGACCGTGTTAACAGCCCAGTCCCGTCGGTCCTTTTCACGTAATGTTGTGCCATTTTCTAATATAGGATCTATGAAATACACACTCTCACTTTGTCTTCTCTGCGCGTTCAATCCCCTAAGAGGAATAAAATGCAGTTAGTTGTTTATCATTTACAACCTTGTATGGAGAAGTTGATCAGAGTTTGTTAAGTACTTACAAAATCACGCATCTAACAAGAGTGGCATCGAGCACGTTGAAGTTGAAGAAGAGATGTAGTTCCTCAAAACTCACAATGATGGAACGAACATCGTGTCGGAAATGATTTCTGTTGTAGTGGACTGGCAAATGGTGATGACCTTCTGAGATTTGATCCATGCAATATTAATGTAACTCGCGGCAACTAGAGCTGCACTCACTAAAGTATTCGCCAACAAGAAATGGCTGGCCATGGACATAATTGCGTGCTTCAAGTATGTCTCCTTTTCTTTTAGCAAGCAACAATTCTACTTGTTCATCATCCATGGCATCAGAAATAATATTACTCCCCGATTCGAACAAGCTGCTGTTAATTTGGTTCTGGGCGATGAGTGCTTTAAGTAAGAGGCAATTGTTCTCTTTCCTCTTCACTTTCCCGCTAAGCTTCATCATGGTCGTGGGTGTAGCCTTTTTGGCCACTTCCTTCTTGGTACTTCAAGCATTTCTGGCAGAACATCTGGTTGCATGCACGGTAGACTGCCGAGCAGACGGTGAAGCTTGGATGAACTTCTTAGCAGACTGTTTATCTATGCTGGACTGCTGAGCTAGCGACGCTGCAGTGACAGACTGCTGGGCCGTAGGAGCAGAGGCATTAGACTGCTGACCATGCGTTGAAGCTATGTCAGGTTTCTGTGCAGGTGGTGCCAACTTGTCGGTGTGCTGAGGAGGCCGTGCCAACGCGTTGGTTTGCTGAGTAGGAAGTGTTGACGCATTGGTATGCTGATCACGCGCCTGCGGACCGACGAGCTGACGAGCAGTCGGTTCTGGACCTACAGACTGCTTAGTAGGCGGTTCCGAAGCATTAGACTGCTTAGCAGTCTGTTCCACCAAGTTGGTCTGCTGAGCATGTGCTGCAGCTGGGTCTCCCCCTGCTGCTTCAGCGGCCGGCATCTGAACCGGTGGTGCGTCATCAGCAGTTGTAGGCCTTGCCACTGGCTGCTTTGGAGTGGAGGATCACATGGCATGTACGCCACAAAGTTGGTCCGGCTGATCACAGGTTGATGCATCAGCCCGCGCGAGCTGCTCTGGCAAGGAGAGCATCACCAGTTGAGGGGCGATAGTGGTTGCTCTTGGCGGGGCTTTACGAATCTCATCGATGAACTCTATTTCCTTTCGTGGCCACTTGATGTGATGTAACAATGTTTCTCCCAAGGTCCTTTGCTCATCGAAGTTTCCTAGGACACTCTTCAGGGCAAATTCATTGAATCCAGGCTTTACTTCAGTCACGTAGCACTTCACACAGCCCGGCTTCAATGGCACATTGTCCAAGAAGAGGCCATCTTCCAAGAAGGGTGGGCAAACCCAAGCTGTTGCACATTTTAATATACCTTCATAATGTGTAAGCACGCCCTTCAGTCTGTCTTTCATTCCAGATAGATGAGATATAGCTTCATCACGAGCAGCTGCAGTCTCAGTGTCGCTGGGGTCAGCTGATGCACAGCTACTCTTGTGCAGTGTTGTCGCACAATAAGCAGCATCATCCGCGCCCGCCTCCCCTCCCATCTGTTGGCTATCTGTCAGTGTTAGAGTCTTCTGCATCATCATCATTGACTCCTCAACATCCTTTCGAATAGCCGGATAAATCTCCTTCTTCAACTTTTCAAACAATGCATTCTGCTTCATTTCACTCCTCGCTTTTCTCATGCCGAGCCTCTCTTCTTTGTTGAGTGTGAAAGCCCTCTTGTGCGGGACATTAACACCTATACCCCTTGCATGGCCAGGGGGCTCTTTTGTGTCCAGAACAATGGACAAAATGTCACATGGCCCTGAGTTCATGTAGAACCTTCCAGGGATCTTGGAAGCCTCTACCATCACTTCATATAGTTTGGCGTCACTTGTGTTTTCAAAGTAATAAGTTCCGTCATCACGCCTCTTTGCACATGCCCGCAAGTAGTCTCTGGCGCGTTCGCCCTTGATTTCACTAAAGGTCTGACTATCCTTCGCCGTGTTTATGTGTCAGCCTTCTGAAACCCCGGCAGATTAATGTTGAGCCTTGCCCTGCCAACAAATCCACACACACTCCTGAACCTCATGCGTGCTTTATCTGGTTTAGTTGGAGCCCAGGACTTCAAATCAATCTTGGTTACTTCATATAAACCTTTAGGCTAGTGTGCGGGCTTCCTTGGAGCGTTCCTCCGTGTCCTGACCAGAAGGGTAATTGCTGCAGCTCTAGCTCGTTCAAGACTACTTGATCCCTCACAATCTGCTGAAGACCTAGGGTTGTCTGAATCAGATGAAGATACATGGCCTGAATGAGTGATGTTGCTGCTACTCGGCATCTACAGAGAACACATGCGAAACTAAGGAAAGGAGGATAAGCATAAAACTAACAACTAGGTATCAAGCTTTCTAAACATGCCATGCAATAGTTTAGAAAATGTACGGCTAATTTGTTAAGTTTGTGTGACTCGGGCGCCCGCGATCTGTAAATAGGCAGTAACTTATTGGAACAAATATAGCTTATATTTAGTAAGGAAGGTAGATAATGAACATATATACGCTCTCCGTTATTTTATAGCCAATTTGGGAACATACGGAACAGAATTGGAAGAGTGATTGCAAGGAAATATGCCTCACCGCGATGGAGAGCAGTAACTAATAGGCTTATTAATGCAAACCCGGCCGGACCACAGGAGAGGCGAGGGTTACTGCATCGAGATGCTCGAGGGTGGCTGGAGCGCAAACGGAGACGGCGAGGCGTGGGCCGCCGCGTGTTGGGAACAACAGTGGAGGTAGGCTTGATGCCGAAGAGCGGGCACATGGCCGGGGTGAGCACGGCGGCGTCGGAGAGGGTTCTGCTGTGGATCTGGGGGAGGGGGAGCTGGCAAAGGAGATTGGGTGGACTAGTTGAGTGAAACGCGGGCGGACGATGGGGGGCGGTGTTGGCGGCCTAGGTGAAAAGGGTGAAAAATATCCCCGGTCGCTGCACGCGCGGAAAGACATATGCAAACGGTTGCCTCTAAGCGCTCGTGTGCACAAATAGAATAATTTCGTTTGAAATGAAGACGTACTAATTTTGAAATGAAGACGTGAGTTCATCGTTTCCCATCTAATTTTTTTGCATGTAAACCAATCACAATTTTACCACGGGTTTGATTTACTGGCGCATTTCAGGTCTCGTGTGCTATATCTAAGACATTTTTTAGCATTTACCGTGCATTTTTGCATATAAATCAATTCCTAGTCGGACTCCATTTCCATTCGCAAGGGATGAGGATTGCCGTTCGATCTGGAGCATCCAATGGTGCAGACGTACGATCCGTGGGGTTTGAGTTCTGGCCAATCAGAACGCACGACTCAGATCGCATGCGCAGCGAGGGGTGAAACCGGCCACGGTTTGGTAGGCATACGGCTTTCGTGTGTGAACCGTGTGCTATTTGAAAACATTTTTTGGGAGGGGCTATTTGAAAACATGTACATGTGTTGTCGAAAGGGATGAGGATCGCCGTTCGATCAAGGAGAATCCAACATTGCAGACGTACGATCCGTGGGGTCTGGGTTCTGGCCAATCAGAACACATGACTCATATCGTGCGCGTGGCAGAGGGCTGGGGGTGCATCGGCCACGGTTTAGTGGACACACGGCTTTCGTGAGTGAACCGTGTGCTCTTTGAAAACATTTACATTACCTAACATCATATTTTTGTTTGAATGAAAACATGAGTTCATCGTTTCGCCTCCAAAATTTTTCCACAGTACATATGATACTACCTTTAATTAATTATAGCGCATAGTATAGTACATAGAGTATAGTATATCATATATATATATCATATTTATTGCCATGCATAACACAAATTAGCATCGCATTTAACATGATACGGATTCTACCTACTATATGTTACTCTAACCCTCTTTATATATATTTAATTCTTTGCCACATCAGCATATATACTTGCTATTTCCGAGTGCATGAGATCGTCGGCTATGATACCACCACTATGGCCAGCCTTATATAGGGAGTATCATATAGTACTATATATATATACATATATATATATATATATATATATGATACTATGTACGGACCTTCATAGTGCATATATAGTATCATAGAGTATTACTAGCTCCCTCTGTAAACTAATATAAGAGCTTTTAGATTACTAAATAGTGACCTAAATGCTCTTATATTAGTTTATGGAGGGAGTATATATCATAGATGACTGGATTAATGGCCATGCATGACACAAAGTAGTATAGCATTTATTATATATATATATATGTGTGTGTGTGTGTGTGTGTGTGTGTGTGTGTGTGTGTGTGTGTGTGTTACGGTATCTACCTATGTTACTGCTTCTTTGCCATATCATCATATTTTCTATTCCCGGGTGCATGATATCGGCTATGATACCCCCACTATGGCCACCCTAATAAGGCTGGTCGTCATATGGGAGTATCAAGCGATATGATGCATGCCAACTAGACTTTTTGGATGATGTGGCACACAGTTAAATGATGAAAGAGAGGGTGTGTGGTATCATATCATGATACCGTACCATATTTAAATGTTGTACTACTTTGTATCATGCATGGTAATTAATAAGGAACCTAAGATACTAGCTCAAGATACTATTCAAGCGCGCATTATGGAGGTATTGCCGATCATATACTAGTATCATGCATATATACTCCCTCCTTTCCGGTTTATAGGCTTATCTCAAAATTTTAGTTTTTCCATTTTATAAGGCTCAATTTGGTTGTTCCCCATCACATGTCCAGATTCGAAGGTGCACTAAATCATTGCATGCAAGTATTAAGAGAAAGTTGACCAATGCATGTACTTTATATATGCATGTGATACGTCTCCAACATATCTATAATTTTTGATTGTTCCATGCTATTATATTACCCCTTTTGGATGTTTATGGGCTTTACTTTACACATTTATATCATTTTTGGGACTAACCTACTAACCGGAGGCCCAACCCGTATTGCTGTTTTTTTGCCTATTTCTGTATTTCGAAGAAAAGGAATATCAAACGGAGTCCAAAAGGAATGAAACCTCCGGGAGCGTGATTTTTGGAATGAACGTGATCCAGAGGACTTGGAGTGCAAGTCAAGAAGCAGCCGAGGCCTCCACGAGATAGGAGGGCGCCCCCCCCCCCCTATAGGGCGCGCCCCCCTGTCTCGTGAGCCCCTCGGGCGTCCACCGACATACTTCTTGCTCCTATATAAGCCTACGTACCCCAAAAACATCCGGGGAGCCAACGAAACACAATTTCCACCACCGTAACCTTCTGTATCCGCGAGATCTCATCTTGGAGCCTTCGCCGGCACTCTGCCGGAGGGGGAATCGACCATGGAGGGCTTCTACATCAACATCCTTGCCCCTCCGATGAGTAGTGAGTAGTTTACCATAGACCTACGGGTCCATAGTTATTAGCTAGATGGCTTCTTCTCTCTTTTTGATCTCAATACAATGTTCTCCCCCTCTCTTGTGGAGATCTATTCGATGTAAACTCTTTTTGCGGTGTGTTTGTCGAGATCCGATGAATTGTGGGTTTATGATCAAGTTTATGTATGAATAATATTTGAATCTTCTCTAAATTCTTTTATGTATGCTTGAGTTATCTTTGCAAGTCTCTTCAAATTATCAGTTTGGTTTGGCCAACTAGATTGATCTTTCTTGCCATGGGAGAAGTGCTTAGCTTTGGGTTCAATCTTGCGGTGTCCTTACCTAGTGACAGAAAGGGTTGCATGGCACGTATTGTATTGTTGCCATCGAGGATAACAAGATAGGGTTTACATCATATTGCTTGAGTTTATCCCTCTACATCATGTCATCTTGCTTAAAGTGTTACTCTTTTCTTATTAACTTAATACTCTAGATGTTGGCAGGAGTTGGTCGATGTGTGGAGTAATAGTAGTAGATGCAGGCAGGAGTCGGTCTACTTGTCATGGACTTGATGCCTATATACATGATCATGCCTAGATAATCTTATAATTATTCGATTTTCTATCAATTGCTCGACAATAATTTGTTCACCCACCGTAATACTTATGCTATCTTGAGAGAAGCCACTAGTGAAACCTATGGCCCCCGGGTCTATCTCTTATCATATTTGCTTCCAATCTACTTTTATTTGCATCTTTACTTTTTTTCATCTATATTATAAAATACCAAAAATATATTTATCTTATCTTACTACATTGATTAGATCTCACTTTTGCAAGTGGCCGTGAAGGGATTGGCAACCCCTTTATTACGTTGGTTGCGAGTTCTTTGTTTGTTTGTGTAGCTGCGTGGGACTTTTGAGGAGCCTCCTACTGGATTGATACCTTGGTTCTCAAAAACCGAGGGAAATACTTACGCTACCATTGCTGCATCACCTTTTCCTCTTCAAGGAAAACCAACGCAAGCTCAAGACATAGCAAGAAGGATTTCTGGCGCTGTTGCCGGGGAGGTCTTCACTCAAGTCAAGACATACAAAGTACCCATCACAAACCCATCTCCCTCGCATTTACATTATTTGCCATTTGCCTCTCGTTTTCCTCTCCCCCACTTCACCCTTGCCATTTTATTATCCCTCTCTTTCCCAATCTCCTCCTCTCTCTTTCTGTTGCCTTTTTCCGTTTGCTTGTGTGTTGGATTACTTGTTGCCATGGCGCAAGATAATAACAAATTGTGTGATTTCTCAAGTACCAATAATAATGATTTCCTTAGTACTCCGATTGCTCCTCTTAATGATGTTAAGTCTTGTGAAATCAATACTACTTTGCTGAATCTTGTTATGAAAGATCAATTCGCCGGCCTTCCTAGTGAAGATGCCGCAACTCATCTAAACAACTTTGTTGATTTGTGTGATATGCAAAAGAAGAAATATACGGATAATGATATTGTCAAATTGATGTTTTCGTCTTTGCCTAAAAATAGTATTGATTCTTGGACCAAGTGCAAAGATGCTTTTATCTCTAAGTATTTTTTCCCCGCTAATATTATCACTCTTAGGAACGATATTATGAATTTTAAACAACTTGATCATGAGCATGTTGCCCAATCTTGGGAAAGAATGAAATTGATGCTTCGCAACTGCCCTACTCATGGTTTGAATATATGGATGATCATACAAAATTTTTATGCCGGATTGAACTTTGCTTCTAGAAATCTCTTAGATTCGACCATGGGAGGTACGTTTATGGAAATTACGTTAGGGGATGCTACAAAACTTCTTGATAATATTATGGCTAATTATTCTCAATGGCACACCGAAAGATCTTCTAGTAAAAAAGTGCATGCTATAGAAGAATTTAATGTTTTGAGTGGAAAGATGGATGAACTTACGAAATTATTTGCTACTAAAAATACTCCTCTTGATCCCAATGATATGCCTTTGTCTACTTTGATTGAGAATAATAATGAATCTATGGATGTGAATTTTGTTGGTAGGAATAGTTTTGGAAACAATGCTTATAGAGGAAACTTTAATGCTAGACCGTTCCCTAGTAATTCCTCTAATAACTATGGAAATTCCTACAATAATTCTTATGGCAATTTTAATAATATTCCCTATCATTTTGAGAATAGTATGAAAGAATTTATGATTTCTCAAAAGAATTTTAATGCTTTGCTTGAAGAAAAATTGCTCAAAGTTGATGATTTAGCTGGAACGTTGATAGACTTTCGCTTGATGTTGATTCTCTTAAATTTAGATCTTCTTCTCCTAAGCATGATATCAATGAGTCTCTCAAAGCAATGAGAATTTCCATTAACGAGTGCAAGGAAAGAACCGCTAGATTGCGTGCTAAAAAAGATAGCTTTATAAAAGCGTGTTCTTCTAGTTTCCATGAAAATAATGATGAGGATATTAAAGTTATTGATGCGTCTCCTATTAGATCTTTGTTTTGAAATATGAATCTTGATAATTATGGGACTGAAGATGAGTCAACTTTACCTAGAAGGCGTCCCAAGAATTCTGAGTTTTTAGATCTTGATGCTAAATTTGGTAAAAGTGGGATTGGAGAGGTCATGACTTTAAATAGCATTGAACCCACTATCTCGGATTTCAAGGAATTTGATTATGATAATTGTTCTTCAGAAGGTTGTATTTTCTTGTTGCAATCCGTTGTTAATTCTCCTCATGCTTATAGACAAAATAAAGCTTTTACCAAACATATTTGTTGATGCCTTGATGCAATCTTATGATGAAAAATTTAATTTGGAAGTTTCTATACCTAGAAAACTTAATGATGAGTGGGAACCTACTATAAAGATTAGAATTAAAGATCATGAGTGTTTTGCTTTGTGTGATTTGGGTGCTAGTGTTTCCACGATTACGAAAACTTTATGTGATATTCTAGGTTTCTGTGATCTTGATGATTGCTCTTTAAATTTGCACCTTGCGGATTCCACCATTAAAAAGCCAATGGGAAGAATCAATGATGTTCTCGTTGTTGCAAATAGAAATTTGGTGCCCGTGGATTTTATCATTCTTGATATAGATTGCAATCTTTCTTGCCCTATTATTCCTGCTAGAGCTTTCCTTAGAACGATTGGCGCGATTATTGATATGAAAGAAGGGAATATTAGATTTCAATTTCCATTAAAGAAAGGCATGGACTACTTTCCAAGAAAGAAAGTCAAATTACCTTATGAATCTATCATGCGGGCTACTTATGAATTTAGTGCCAAAGATGGCACTACTTAGATCTATCTTTGCTTTTATGCCTAGCTAGGGGCGTTAAACGATAGTGCTAGTTGGGAGGCAACCCAATTTTCCTTGTGTTTTTTGTTTTTGTTCCTGTTTAGTAATAAATCTTGCATCTACCTTCTGTTTAGATGTGTTTTTATCTTTTAATTAGTGTTTGTGCCAAGTAGAACCAATAGGATAACCTATGATGATAGTTGATTTGATTCTGCTGAAAAACAGAAAATTTGCATGCACGAATTTAGTTTTGTTAAATCACACAAAACGTGATTCTGCGTTGATTCTTTTTGCTGCTGGTCAATAGAAAAATTGTCCAGGACTTCCTATTTTGGTAGGATTTTTAGAGTTCCAGAAGTTTGCGTTAGTCATAGATTGCTACAGAGTGTTCTGTTTTTTGTGTGTTGTTTGCTTATTTTGATGCATCTATGGCTAGTAAAATAGTTTATAAACCATAGAGAAGTTGGAATACAGTAGGTTTAACACCAAAATAAATAAATAATGAGTTTATTACAGTACCTTGTGTGGTGGTTTTGTTTTCTTTCACTAACGGAGCTTATAAGATTTCCTATTGAGTTTTGTGTTGTGAAGTTTTCAAGTTTTGGGTAAAGCTTTTATGGACTATGGAATAAGGAGTGGCAAGAGCCTAAGCTTGGGGATGCCCAAGGCACCCCAAGATATTCAAGGATAGCCAAAAGACTAAGCTTGGGGATGCCCCGGGAAGGCATCCTCTCTTTCGTCTTCGTTCATTGGTAACTTTACTTGGAGCTATATTTTTATTTTCCACATGATATGTGTTTTGCTTGGAGCATCGTGTATTATATTAGTCTTTTCTTTTTAGTTTAGCACAATCATCCTTGCTGTACACACCTTTTGGGACAAGCCTATTTGATTAGAATTTGCTAGAATACTCTAGGTGCTTCACTTATATCTTTTGAGCTTGATAATTTTTGCTCTAGTGCTTCACTTATATCTTTTAGAGCACGGTGGTGACTTAATTTTGAAGAAATTGCTAGTCTCTCATGCTTCACTTATATTATTTTGAGAGTCATTTATAACAGCATGGTATTTGCTATGGTTACAAAGTTGGTCCTAGAATGATGAGCATCGAAGTTGGGTATAATAAAAACTATCATAGAAAGTGAATTGGATGCTATGATCAATTTGATGCATGATAATTGTTTTGAGATATGGAGGTAGTGATATTAAAGTCGTGCTAGTTGAGGTGATTATGAAAAATACTTGTGTTGAGGTTTGTGATTCCCATAGCATGCACGTATGGTGAACCGCTTTGTGATGAAGTTGGAGCACAATTTTATTTATTGATTGTCTTCCTTATGAGTGGCGGTCGGGGACGAGCGATGGTCTTTTCCTACCAATCTATCCCCCTAGGAGCATGCACGTAGTGCTTTGGTTTTTGATGACTTCTAGATTTTTTCAACAAGTATATCAGTTCTTTTGACTAATGTTGAGTCCATCGATTATACGCACCTCACCCTTCCACCATTGCTAGCCTCTCTTGTGTCGTGCGACTTTCGCCGGTACTAAACACCCACCATATACCTTCCTCAAAACTGCCACCATACCTACCTATTATGGCATTTCTATAGCCATTCCGAGATATATTGCCATGCAACTTTCCACCGTTCCGTTCATATGACACGCATTTATTTTGTCATATTGCTCTTTGCATGATCATGTAGTTGACATTGTATTTGTGGCAAGGACACTTTCATGATTTTCATACATGTCGCTCTTGATTCACTTTCATATAGAGTCATATCTTGTTCTAGATTTGAGTTGTAATTCTTGAGTTGTAAATCCATAAAAGTGTGATGATCTTCATTATTAGAGCATTGCCCTAGTGAGGAAAGGATGATGAAGACTATGATTCCCCCACAAGTCGGGATGACACTTCGGACTTTACAAAAAGAAAAACAGAAGAAGAAGAAAAAAAGGGCCAAAAAGAAAAAAAGGCCAAAGAAAGAAAAAAAGGAAAAAAAAAAGAAAAAAAGAGAAAAATAAAAAAATGAGAGAAAAAGAGAGAAGGGACAATGCTACTATCGCTTTTTCCACACTTGTGCTTCAAAGTAGCACCATGATCTTCATGATAGAGAGTCTCCTATGTTGTCACTTTCACATACTAGTGGGAATTTTTCATTATAGAACTTGGCTTGTATATTCCAATGATGGGCTTCCTCAAAAGTGCCCTAGGTCTTCGTGAGCAAGCAAGTTGGATGCACACCCACTTAGTTTCTTTTGTTGAGCTTTCATATATTTATAGCTCTAGTGCATCCGTTGCATGGCAATCCCTACTCACTCACATTGATATCTATTAATGGGCATATCCATAGCCCGTTGATACGCCTAGTTGACGTGGGACTATCTTCTCCTTTTTTGTCTTCTCCACAACGACCATTCTATTCCACATATAGTGTTATGTCCATGGCTCACGCTCATGTATTGCATGAAAGTTGAAAAGTTTGAGATTATTAAAGTATGAAACAATTGCTTGGCTTGTCATCGGGGTTGTGCATGATTAAATACTGTGTGATGAAGATAGAGCAACAGTCAGACTATATGATTTTGTAGGGATAACTTTCTTTGGCCATGTTATTTTGAGAAGACATGATTACTTTCATTAGTATGCTTGAAGTATCACCATTTTCATGTTAATATGAACTTTTATTTTGTATCATTTGGACATGAACATTCATGCCACAATAAAGAAAATTACATTGAAAATTTTGCTAGGTAGCATTCCACATCAAAAATTTCTTTTTATCATTTACCTACTCGAGGACGAGCAGGAATTAAGCTTGGGGATGCTTGATACGTTGTAACACCCCGGATTCGATGCGCCAGGTGTCTGCCAGTTATTCGCCGTCGTTGCCATGTCGTTTACTTGTGTGTTGCATTTTGCCATGTCATCATGTGCATTGCATTGCATACGCGTTCGTCTCATGCATCCGAGCATTTTCCCCGTTGTTCGTTTTGCAATCCGACAATCCTATGTCCTCCGGCGTTCCCCTTTTGTCTCTTATTGTGAGCGGGTGTTAAACATTCTTAGAATGGACCGAGGCTTGCCAAGTGGCCTTGATACACCACCGGTAGACCGCCTGTCAAGTTTCGTGCCATTTGGAGCCCGTTTGATACTCCAACGGTTAACCGGCAAACCGTAAAGGCCTCTTTTCTGTGCAGCCCAACACCCCTTCATAACAGCCCATGAGCCCAACCAAACCACCTCCATGCTCTCGGTCATTCGATCACGATCGTGTGGGCGAAAATCGCACCTCATTTGGAGCCTCCTAGCTCCCTCTACCTATAAATATGTGATCCCCTCCATTTTTCGCGCAGATGAACCCTAGCCCTTTCCCTCCTCGCGCCGCCGGACATGTCCGCCCGGCGGCTGGACACGTCCACCACCACCTCCACGTTGCTCTGGCCAATAGGAGTGCGCCACCTCAGCAGCGCAGCCTCCCCGCGCCAATCAGGGAGCGCCACCTGTCCTCCGCCGCGGTCCTCCAGTGCCGCCCGGCTCCCTTCGCCCAGGTCCGCCCGAAGTGCCCTGTCCCCGCCTCCGCCGACCCTCTCCGGCGCCTCCCTCGCCATCTCCGGCGAGATTCCGGCGAGATCCACCGCCATTGACTTTTCCCCCTCGAGGTCTATAAATTTCCACCAAGTCCCTGTTTTCCTACATTCTGGTGCATATTTTGACATGCCATAACTTGATGCATACTGCTCCATTTTGTGCGTCTAGTATATCAAAATGTTTGCCATGATGTACTATACATTTCATTCCATTGTTCCATGCTTGTTTCAGTTCATCTTGATGCCTAAATCATCGGTGCAAGAGTGCTATATGATGTTAACTGCTGTCTGTTAACAGAACTTGATGATTTGTCTTTTTCATTACATTTTGTGTGTGCATCTTATGAGCTTGATGTCTACATGAGTTTTGAGATAAATCATGCCTTCTTTAAAGTGGTGAAATCCATGTATTTTTGTGAGTCTTGTAGTGAGTGCATCGAGCTCGTGAAGTAAGGTACTTGCTGTTACTGTTTTCCTAGTCTGAATCTGTTATATCATGATGCTATGTAAACCTGCTACTACAAGTCGTTCTATGCATAATCCGGAGATGTTCTCTAAGGATGTTTTGTTATATATGTCATTCTATATCCATCCATGCCCTTGGTTGCATTTATACCTTGTTGTAGCTTGTTGATATCTTGCTCTCAAATTGCTAAATAATGTTGCCGTCAGCCTGTTAACATTAGGTTCAGTTTTGCCATGAGGTTTGCTAGTGATTCATGCACCCTATGACCATTTTATTGCCATGTTTAGCTTCATAAACATTTATTCTTACTATTGGTCACATTGTCATGCCTACTTATTGTTGTTCCTGCCATGTCCGAGTCTGTCATATCATTTGCCATGTTTGCATGGATCCTACCATGTTTTTGTTGATCTTTGGAATTAGTTCAGTAAGGGAGTTTTGTTCTTTGTCTTTTGTATTAGCAAGAAATTCCTTTGTTTGCCATGTTAAGTTCCTATAACATGTTGTTTGATAGCTCTAAACATTGCAACCTGATGTTATTTCTGCTAAGTCTGTAAGCTGTTATTATTTGCAATTTTGCCATGTCCTTTTGAGCATGTTATATTGTTTTCTGGAGATATCTCACTGCTCATGTTTTGTCATGCTTTACCTGTAAATCATGCCCATGCCTTTTTTTCCTATGTTGAGGTGCCGTAGAATATTGTTTTGATGCTTGCTAAATGCCTAGTCGCTGTTTTGGACAGCTTGTCCTTTAAACTTGTATAGAGTATGTGTTGAACCGTTTCTCCGTTTTGGGTGTGCTCTATATGAAACTTGCTTGATTTTGCATGAAGTTTCATATTATAATGTTGCATCCTTGTTATTGAGGTGTTTTCTTGATGTTTGTATGCATTTTTCATCAATGCCATGATTAACTTGTTTTGCTCATATCTTCTAGGCCGTAGCTCCGAATTAAATGAATTTTATATGTAGCTTGACTAGAATCTCGTGTAGATTGTCTTGGTGCATCTTAACTTGCTGTTTTAACAACTTGAACATAAGGTTTATTCAGTTCTGGACCAATTTCTAAATTTGCATATGAGGACTTACCGGAATTGTTATATGTTGTTTCCGGCCTCATTTAAACTTGTTTGGATGTGTTGCTCTTGTATGCATCATCTTTTGCCATGAGTAGCTTCATGTAGCTTTGTCATGCATCATGCTTGGTTGTGCATCATGTCATGTATATGTGTGGTGTGTTTACCATGTTGTGTGCTCCTCTTCGATAGTTCCCGTTTCATTGCGATCGTGAGGATTCGTTCGTCTACGCTTGGTTCGTCTTCGTGGCTTCATCTTCTACATGGACTCATTCTTCTTCCTTGTGGGATTTCAGGCAAGATGACCGTAACCTTGGATCTCACTACTATCATTGCTATGCTAGTTGCTTCGTTCTATCGCTTTGCTGCGCTACCTATCACTTGTTCTTCAAGCCTCCCAATTTGCTATGTTAGCCTCTAACCTTTTTCACCCTTCCTACCAAACCGTTGTTTGGCTATGTTACCGCTTTGCTCAGCCCCTCTTATAGCGTTGTTAGTTGCAGGTGAAGTGGAAGATTGCTCCATGGTGGACAGGATTATGTTGGGATTGTTGGGGAACGTTGCAGAAAATAAAAAAAAATTCTACGCTTCACCAAGATCAATCTATGGAGTCATCTAGCAATGAGACAGAGGAGTGCATCTACATACCCTTGTAGATCGCGCGGAAGCGTTCGAGAGAACGGGGTTGAGGGAGTCGTACTCGTCGTGATCCAAATCATCAATGATCCTAGTGCCGAAAGGACGGCACCTCCGCGTTCAACCGTTGTTTGGCTATGTTACCGCTTTGCTCATCCCCTCTTATAGCATTGTTAGTTGCAGGTGAAGTTGAAGATTGCTCCATGGTGGACAGGATTATGTTGGGATATCACAATATCTCTATTTAACTAATGCATCTATATACTTGGTAAAGGGTGGAAGACTCGGCCTTATGCCTGGTGTTTTGTTCCACTCTTGCTGCCCTAGTTTCCGTCATACTGATGTTGTGTTCCTTGATTTTGCGTTCCTTACACGGTTGGGTGATTTATGGGACCCCCTTGACAGTTCGCTTTGAATAAAACTCCTCCAGCAAGGCCCAACCTTGGTTTTACCATTTGCCTCACCACCACCTTTTTTCCCTTGGGAGTCACTCTCTCGAGGGTCATCTTTATTTTAGCCCCCTCGGGCCAATGCTTGTTTAAGTGTTGGTCCGAACCAGAGCCCTTTGCAGCGCCCCCTCATGGAAACTTGAGGTCTGGTTTTAGTTGTACGGATTGCTCATTCGGTGTTGCCCTGAGAACGAGATATGTGCAGCTCCTATCGGGATGTCGGTGCATCGGGCGGTCTTGCTGGTCTTGTTTTACCATTGTCGAAATGTCTTGTAAACCGGGATTCTGAGACTGATCGGGTTTTCCTGGGAGAAGGAATATCCTTCGTTGACCATGTGAGCTTGTGATGGGCTAAGTTGGGACACCCCTACAGGGTATAAACTTTCGAGAGCCATGCCCGCGGTTATGTAGCAGATGGGAATTTGTTAATGTCCGGTTGTAGATAACTTGACACCAGATACGAATTAAAACACATCAACCGTGTGTTTAGCCATGATGGTCTCTTTTCGATGGAGTCCGGGAAGTGAACACGGTTTTGAGTTATGTTTGACGTAAGTAGGAGTTCAGGATCACCTCTTGATCATTGCTAGCTTCACGACCGTTCCGCTTGCTTCTCTTCTCGCTCTCATTTGCGTATGTTAGCCAACATATATGCTTAGTCGCTGCTGCAACCTCACCACTTTACCCCTTCCTTTCCCATTAAGCTTTGCTAGTCTTGATACCCATGGTAATGGGATTTCTGAGTCCTCGTGGCTCACAGATTACTACAACAACAGTTGCAGGTACAGGTTATGCGATGATCATGATGCGAGAGAAATGTTTGCTTGTTTTAGAGTTCTTCTTCTGCTTCTTCTTCGATTAGGGGATAGGTTCCAGGTCGGCAGCCTGGGCTAGCAGGGTGGATGTCGTTTGAGTTTCTATTTGTGTTTCATCCATAGTCAGATGGTGCTCTTATGTAAGCTGATGTTGTATTCGTGTGGCATTGTATGCCTTATGTATGTACCCCCATCTATTATGTAATGTTGATGTAATGATATCCACCTTGCAAAAGTGTTTCAATATGCGGGTCTATCCTTGGTGGGACCTTTGAGTTCCTTTTGGATAGGGTCACATATTTGGTGTGACAAGTTGGTATCAGAGCCCCGACCGACCCTGGGAGCCCCCTTGATTGATCGTGTAGTTTGGCCATTGTTGAATCTAGAAGCAAACTATTTTTGGAGTCTAGTTATATCGGAGAGTAGGAATTCTTTTTACTCCTCAGCCTCTTCGTCGCTCTGGTGAGAAATTTTGACGTAGGTGTTTTGAACTACTCCTCTTCCGCTTCAAATTTTCCTTTAGGATCATGCGGTTAGTTTTCGTTCGTTGGCCATCCTCTTTGCAATCAGGCGCACTTCTCTTCGAGTGGTTTTGATCCTCATCATCTTTTGCAAGATCAGCCGTCAGTTCTTTCTCTTTCGACGTTGTTTCCCTGTCCAAAGTTGTCTTTGTTTTTCCCTCCCGCCCTCCCTTCTTCTTCTTGGAACCGGAGTCCATAATCGAGTACCCATCCTACTCGTGCGAAGTCTTTTCTTTCTTTCCTCAACGATTTCAACCGGTGTTTTCGCTTCAAGTTATTCATCGATTTCTCGTTCTAAGTTGCTTTTGTTTTCCCGCCCTCCCACCCTCTTCTTCCCGGAGCCTAAGTCTATTTCGAGCATCAATTTCCTTCGTGCGGAACCTTTTCAAGCTTCCCTCAATTATTTCAACCGGTGAATGATCGTCTCGTTCGTCATTCTTCATCCCTTTCTTTTTCTGGTGCACTAAATTCAAGTTTTTCGGGTTGATCACATTCTTTTCCTTGGATCAAGTGTTCTCCTCGCTCGTTTGCCTCTCGCCATTCAATCATTCCGGAGTTCAAGACACCTCAGGAGATTCATCTGTGTTCCAATTAATTCGAGGTTGTCACCTCATTCAAATATTTCAATCGTTCCGGTGCATCATCTACTTCTTCAACATCCCTTTCCAACGGTATTTTTCTCTTCAGTGGGCCCTAACCCACATGTCTTTTCCCAGGATCTTACCTGACTCTTCTAATTCCCCTGGAGTTATTCTCAATTCTTTTCAAGTGTGACGTAAGAATGGATCCCATCAGTCACATGCCTTCTCCAAGATCGCTTTCAAATTCTTTTCATGGTTGGCTCAACCTCCCTGCTTTTCATTCTCCCAGAGTGTCTCAGTAATTTTGGTGTTGTTTCTCATCGTCAGTTGAAGATCGAAGAAGAGTTTCTCCTCTAAATTTTGCCCATTCTCTCCAAGATTCGTGGTTCTAGTCTCTTGTTATCCTCTCGAATTATTCCATTTGCTAGATATTGTTTTTCTTACCCATCCGGAGTATGTCAGAAGTTGTTTTCCCATTTCTTTTCACCGGAGTCCATCATTCCAGAAGAATTCTTCGTCCTCACATTTTAGCTAATGTTATTCAATTATCCCGGTGCTTCGTTCAAGTGTTCTTTAATCAGCTCATGATCTCTTTGTTCTTTTGCATCTAAATCCCCTCTAGCATATTGGCTCTTCTAATTCTCCCCGGTGATTCATTCTTTTTCATCATTCATTTTCGAATTCTTATGGTGGTTCGTTCAAGATTCTTTCTCTTTGATTATCATTTTAATTCATTCGTTCTTTCCAATCCTACCGGTGGTTCATGAAGACTGTCTCAAGTTTTGTGCTATACCCCCCTTAATCCTTTTCAACAAGAATAAGTTGCATGCCAAATTTGCTTGTCATCAATTAAATTGGATGAGGATAAGCATAACGTATTTGTTATTCTTACTTGATCGTCGTCACGTAATCCCTTCCTTCAGAGTTTGTTCTCGAGGAATAAATTCTAGTTTCAAGTGTTTTTCATCTTTTCTTTTCCAGAGTTCAAATTTCCTCGGCCATTTTGTCGGAATCTCCATCTAAATCACCGCAAGCTTTAATCTTATTCTTTCATCCTTCATTCTATCTCATCATCTTTTTGTCATCGGAGTTCTCCACGGTGGTTCTTCATGATTTAATTCGTTCTTCAAGTGTTCATCAAGATTCTTGTAGGCGAAGCTCAAGTATTCTTCTTCTTGCTTCGCGAGGTGCAAGTAATTTCTCCGTATTCTTTTGAAGTGGAGTTTTGCATTTCTTCATTCTTTTCAGCTATTCTATCATTTCCGCTCGTGGTCGGCGATCACCTCATAATCTTCAGATGTTACCCATAAGTCCACGACAAGCTTATTCTTTTCTTTGTTGATTTTCTCAACAACTCCGTTCAATCCTTTCTTCTAAAGTTGATTTCTATTTCATTCGTGGTAGAAGATGTTGTCTTCTTTTCTGTTCTTTTCTTTCAACGCTTTCAAGTCTTTCGGAGGGTTTTGTGTTGTTCCTCAAGTCAAGTATCGTTCCAGCTTCTCAAGGTCATGTTCTACTCTTTCCATGTTTAGCCGGAGTGCTGCCTAATTCTTTCATTCTTATTCCGCTTCTTTCTTGTTCTAACCGGAGTGGTTTCGAATTCATTTTTGTTTCGGAGCTTTGATTCTCGTCATATTTGTCGTTCCTTTTCCTACCCAGTGCTCTCAACTTTGTTCATCCTCTCTCCTTTGTTCTTATTTCACCTCATCCCTTTTTCCTCCCTGTCTCGGTCCTAAGATCTCGGAACGAGATCTCTTGTTAGTGGAGGAGAGTTGTAACACCCCAGATTTGATGCGCCAGGTGTCTGCCAGTTATTCGCCATCGTTGCCATGTCGTTTGCTTGCGTGTTGCATTTTGCCATGTCATTGTGTGCATTGCATTGCATGCGCGTTCGTCTCATGCATCCGAGCATTTTCCCCGTTGTTCGTTTTGCAATCCGACACTCCTATGTCATCCGGCGTTCCCCTTTTGTATCTTATTGTGAGTGGGTGTTAAACATTCTCTGAATGGACCGAGTCTTACCAAGTGGCCTTGGTACACCACTGGTAGACCGCCTGTCAAGTTTCGTTCCATTTGGAGCCCGTTTGATACTCCAACGGTTAACCGGGGAACCGTAAAGGCCTCTTTTGTGTGCAGCCCAACACCCCTTCATAACAGCCCATGAGCCCCTCCAAACCCCCTCCATGCTCTCTGTCTTTCGATCACGATCGTGTGGGCGAAAACCGCACCTCATTTGGAGCCTCCTAGCTCCCTCTACCTATAAATATGTGACCCCCTTCATTTTTCGTGCAGATGAACCCTAGCCCTTTCCCTCCTCGCGCCGCCGGACATGTCCGCCCGGCGGCCGGACACGTCCACCGCTGCCTCCATGTCGCTCTGGCCAATAGGAGCGCGCCACCTCAGCAGCGCAGCCTCCCCGCGCCAATCAGGGAGCGCCACCTGTCCTCTGCCGCCGTCCTCCAGCGCCGCCTGGCTCCCTTCGCCCAGATCCGCCCGGAGCGCCCCGTCCCCGCCTCCGCCGACCCTCTCCGGCGCCTCCCTCGCCATCTCCGGCGAGATTCCGGTGAGATCCACCGCCATTGACTTTCCCCCTCGAGGTCTATAAATTTCCACTAAGTCCTTGTTTTCCTACATTCTGGTGCATACTTTGACATGCCATAACTTTATTCATGCTACTCCGTTTTGTGCGTCTAATATATCAAAATGGTCGTCATGATGTACTATACATTTCATTCCATTGTGCCATGATTTTTTGAGTTCATCTTGATGCCTAAATCATCGGCGCAAGAGAGCTATATGATGTTAACTGCTGTCTGTTAACAGAACTTGATGATTTGTCTTTTTCATTACATTTTGTGTGTGCATCTTATGAGCTTGATGTCTACATGAGTTTTGAGATACATCATGTCATATTTACAGTCATGCAATACATGTATTTTTGTGAGTCTTGTAGTGAGTGCATCGAGCTCGTGAAGTAGGGTACTTGTTGTTACTGTTTTGCTAGTCTGAATCTGTTATATCATGATGCTATGTAAACCTGCTGCTACAAGTCATTATATGCAGAATCTAGAGATGTTCCCTGAGGATGTTTTGTTATACATGTTATGATATATCCATCCATGCCCCTGGTTGAATTTATATCTTGTTGTATCTTGTTGTTATCTTTCTCTCAAATTGCTAAATAATGTTGTTGTCAGCCTGTTAACATTAGGTTCAGTTTTGCCATGAGCTTTGCTAATGATTCATGCACCCTATGACCATGCTATTGCCATGTTTAGCTTTATAAAAATGTATTATTACTGTTGGTCACATTGTCATTCCATGTATTGCTCTTTGGTGAGTGGTACAAGCTCACCAACATGCCTACTTATTGTTGTTCCTGCCATGTCCGAGTCTGTCATATCATTTGCCATGATTGCATGGATCCTACCATGTTTTCTGTTGATCTTTGGAATTAGTTTAGTAAGGGAGTTTTGTTCTTTGTCTTTAGTATTAGCATTAAATGCCTTTGTTTTCCATGTTAAGTTCCTGTAACATGTTGTTTGATAGCTCTAAACATTGCAACCTGATGTTATTTCTGCTAAGTCTGTAAACTGTTATTATTTGCAATTTTGCCACGTCCTTTTGAGCATGTTATATTGTTTTCTGGAGATAGCTCAGTGCTCATGTTTTGTCATGCTTTACCTGTAAATCATGCCCATGCCTTTTGTTCTTATGTTGAGGTGCCGTAGAATACTGTTTTGATGCTTACTAAATGCCTAGTCGCTGTTTTGGACAGCTTGTCTTTTAAACTTGTGTATAGAGTATGTGTTGAACCGTTTCTCTGTTTTCGGTGTGCAATATATGAAACTTGCTTCATTTTGCATGAAGTTTCATATTATAATGTTGCATCCTTGTTTTTGAGGTGTTTGCTTGATGTTTGTATGCATTTTGCATCAATGTCATGATTAACTTGTTATTGCTCATATCTTCTAGGCCGTAGCTCCGAATTAAATGAACTTTATATGTAACTTGACTAGAATCTTGTGTAGATTGTCTTGGTGCATCTTAACTTGCTGTTTAACAACTTGAACATAAGGTTTATTCAGTTCTGGACCAATTTCTAAATTTGCATATGAGGACTTACCGGAATTGTTATATGTTGTTTCCGGCCTCATTTAAACTTGTTTGGATGTGTTGCTCTTGTATGCATCATCTTTTACCATGAGTCGCTTCATGTAGCTTTGTCATGCATCATGCTTGGTTGTGCATCATGTCATGTATATGTGTGGTGTGTTTACCATGTTGTGTGCTCCTCTTCGATAGTTCCCGTTTCGTTGCGATCATGAGGATTCTTTCGTCTACGCTTGGTTCGTCTTCGTGGCTTCATCTTCTTCATGGACTCATTCTTCTTCCTTGCGGGATTTCAGGCAAGATGACCGTCACCTTGGATCTCACTACTATCATTTCTATGCTAGTTGCTTCGTTCTATCGCTTTACTGCGCTACCTATCACTTGTTCTTCAAGCCTCCCAATTTGCTATGTCAACCTCTAACCTTTTTCACCCTTCCTAGCAAACCATTGTTTGGCTATGTTACCGCTTTGCTCAGCCCCTCTTATAGCATTGTAGTTGTAGGTGAAGTTGAAGATTGCTCCATGGTGGACAGGATTATGTTGGGATTGTTTGGGAACGTTGCAGAAAATAAAAAAAATTCTACGCTTCACCAAGATCAATCTACTGAGTCATCTAGCAACGAGACAGAGGAGTGCATCTACATACCCTTGTAGATCGCGCGGAAGCGTTCAAGAGAACGGGGTTGAGGGAGTCGTACTTATTGTGATCCAAATCATCAATGATCCTAGTGCCGAAAGGACGGCACCTCCGTGTTCAACACACGTACGGTTGGGAACAACGTCTCCTCCTTCTTGATCCATCATAGGGAGGGAGAGGTTGATGGAGATCCAGCAACACGACGGCGTGGTGGTGGAAGCAGCAGCGATCTCGGCAGGGCTTCACCAATCTCTACGAGAGGGAGAGGTGTTGCAGAGGGAGAGGAAGGCGCCAGGAGCAGGGGTGCGCAGCCCTCCCTCCCCCCTCTTTATATAGGGGCCCTGGGGTGGGCGTCGGCCCCCTAGATATTGGATCTCAAGGGGGGCGACCAAGGGGGTGGCTTGCCCCCCAAGTCAAGTGGGGCGCCCCCCCACCCCTAGGGTTTCGAACCCTAGGCGCAGGGGGAGGCCCAAGGGGGGCGCACCAGCCCACCAGGGGCTGGTTCCCCTCCCACTTCAGCTCATGGGGCCCTCCGGGATAGGTGGACCCCCGGGACCCTTCCGGTGGTCCCGGTACAATACCGGCGACCCCCGAAACATTCCCGATGGCCGGAACTGGACTTCCTTTATATAATTCTTCACCTCCGGACCATTCCGGAACTCCTCGTGACGTCCAGGATCTCATCCGGGACTCCGAACAACTTTCGGGTTACCGCATACTAGTATCTCTACAACCCTAGCGTCACCGAACGTTAAGTGTGTAGACCCTACGGGTTCGGGAGACATGCAGACATGACCGAGACGACTGTCCGGCCAATAACCAACAGCGGGATCTGGATACCCATGTTGGCTCCCACATGTTCCACGATGATCTCATCGAATGAACCACGATGTCGAGGATTCAAGTAATCCCGTATACAATTCCCTTTGTCAATCGGTATGTTACTTGCCCGAGATTCGATCGTCGGTATCCCAATACCTCGTTCAATCTCGTCACCGGCAAGTCACTTTACTCGTACCGTAATGCATGATCCCGTGACCAACCACTTAGTCCCTTTGAGCTCATTATGATGATGCATTACCGAGTGGGCCCAGAGATACCTCTCCGTCATACGGAGTGACAAATCCCAGTCTCGATCCGTGTCAACCCAACAGACACTTTCAGAGATACCTGTAGTATACCTTTATAGCCACCCGGTTACGTTGTGACGTTTGGTACACCCAAAGCACTCCTGCGGCATCCGAGAGTTACACGATCTCATGGTCTAAGTAAATGATACTTGACATTGGAAAAGCTCTAGTAAACGAACTACACGATCTTGTGCTATGCTTAGGATTGGGTCTTGTCCATCACATCATTCTCCTAATGATGTGATCCCGTTATCAATGACATCCAATGTCCATAGTCAGGAAACCATGACTATCGATTGATAAACGAGCTAGTCAACTAGAGGCATACTAGGGACATGTTGAGGTCTATGTATTCACACATGTATTACGATTTCCGGATAACACAATTATAGCATGAATAAAAGACAATTATCATGAACGAGGAAATATAATAACCATTTTATTATTGCCTCTAGGGCATATTTCCAACAGTCTCCCACTTGCACTAGAGACAATAATCTAGTTACATTGTGATGAATCGAACACCCATAGAGTTCTGGTGTTGATCATGTGTTGCTCGCGGAAGAGGTTTAGTCAACGGATCTGCGACATTCAGATCCGTATGCACTTTGCAAATATCTATGTCTCCATCTTGAACATTTTCACGAATGGAGTTGAAGCGACTCTTGATGTGCCTGGTCTTCTTGTGAAACCTGGGCTCCTTGGCAAGGGCAATAGCTCCAGTGTTGTCACAGAAGAGTGTGATCGGCCCCGACACATTGGGTATGACTCCTAGGTCGGTGATGAACTCCTTCACCCATATTGCTTCATGTGCTGCCTCCGAGGCTGCCATGTACTCCGCTTCACATGTAGATCCCGCCACGACGCTTTGCTTGCAACTGCACTAGCTTACTGCCCCACCATTCAAAATATACACATATCCGGTTTGTGACTTAGAGTCATCCAGATCTGTGTCGAAGCTAGCGTCGACGTAACCCTTTACGACGAGCTCTTCGTCACCTCCATAAATGAGAAACATATCCTTAGTCCTTTTCAGGTACTTCGGGATGTTCTTGACCACTGTCCAGTGTTCCATGCTGGGATTACTTTGGTACCTTCCTACCAAACTTATGGCAAGGTTTACATCAGGTCTGGTACACGGCATGGCATACATGATAGACCCTATGGCTGAGGCATAGGGGACGACACTCATCTTTTCTCTATCTTCTGCCGTGGTCGGACATTGAGCCAAGCTCAATTTCACACCTTGCAACACAGGCAAGAACCCCTTCTTGGACTGATCCATATTGAACTTCTTCAATATCTTATCAAGGTATGTGCTTTGTGAAAGACCTATGAGGCGTCTCGATCTATCTCTATAGATCTTGATGCCTAATATGTAAGCAGCTTCTCCAAGGTCCTTCATTGAAAAACACTTATTCAAGTAGGCCTTAATGCTGTCCAAAAGTTCTATATCATTTCCCATCAAAAGTATGTCATCCACATATAATATGAGAAATGCTACAGAGCTCCCACTCACTTTCTTGTAAACGCAGGATTCTCCATAAGTCTGCATAAACCCAAACGCTTTGATCATTTCATTAAAGCGAATGTTCCAACTCTGAGATGCTTGCACCAGCCCATAGATGGAGCGCTGGAGCTTGCATACCTTGTTAGCATTCTTAGGATCGACAAAACCCTCCGGCTGCATCATATACAGTTCTTCCTTAAGATGGCCGTTAAGGAATGCCGTTTTGACGTCCATTTGCCATATCTCATAATCATAGTATGCGGCAATTGCTAGCATGATTCGGACGGACTTCAGCTTCTCTACGGGAGAGAAAGTCTCATCGTAGTCAACCCCTTGAACTTGTCGATAACCCTTAGTGACAAGTCGAGCTTTATAGATGGTAACATTACCATCCGCGTCTGTCTTCTTCTTAAAGATCCATTTGTTTTCTATCGCTCGCCGATCATCGGGCAAGTCTGTCAAAGTCCATACTTTGTTTTCATACATGGATCCTATCTCGGATTGCATGGCTTCAAGCCATTTGTTGGAATCTGGGCCCGCCATTGCTTCTTCATAGTTCGAAGGTTCACCGTTGCCTAACAACATGATTTCCAGGACAGGGTTGCCATACCACTCTAGTGTGGAATGTGTCCTCATGGACCTACGAAGTTCAGTAGTAACTTGATCCAAAGTACCTTGATCATCATCATTAGTTTCCTCTCTAGTCAGTGCAGGCACCACAGGAACATCTTCCTGAGCTGCGCTTCTTTCCGGTTCAAGAGGTAGTACTTCATCAAGTTCCACTTTCCTCCCACTTACTTCTTTCAAGAGAAACTCTTTCTCCAGAAAGGACCCATTCTTGGCAACAAAGATCTTTCCTTCGGATCTGAGGTAGAAGGTATACCCAATGGTTTCCTTAGGGTATCCTATGAAGACGCATTTTTCCGACTTGGGTTCGAGCTTTTCAGGTTGAAGTTTCTTGACATAAGCATCGCATCCCCAAACTTTTAGAAACGACAGCTTAGGTTTCTTCCCAAACCATAATTCATACGGTGTTGTCTCAACAGATTTAGACGGTGCCCTATTTAAAGTGAATGTAGCTGTCTCTAGAGCGTATCCCCAAAATGATAGCAGTAAATCGGTGAGTGACATCATAGATTGCACCATATCCAATAGAGTGCGATTATGACGTTCGGACACACCGTTACGCTGAGGTGTTCCAGGCGGCGTGAGTTGTGAAACGATTCCACATTTCCTTAAGTGCGTACCAAATTCGTGACTTAAATATTCTTCCCCACGATATGATCGTAAGAACTTTATCTTTCGGTCATGTTGATTCTCTACCTCATTATGAAATTCCTTGAACTTTTCAAAGGTCTCAGACTTGTGTTTCATCAAGTAGACATACCCATATCTACTCAAGTCGTCAGTGAGAGTGACAACATAACGATATACTCCGCGAGCTAACGCTCATTGGACCGCACACATCAGTATGTATGATTTCCAATAAGTTGGTTGCTCGCTCCATTGTTCCGGAGAACGGAGTCTTGGTCATTTTGCCCATAAGGCATGGTTCGCATGTGTCAAATGATTCGTAATCAAGAGACTCCAAAAGTCCATCAGCATGGAGCTTCTTCATGCGTTTGACACCAATGTGACCAAGGCGGCAGTGCCACAAGTATGTGGGACTATCGTTATCAACTTTACATCTTTTGGTATTCACACTATGAATATGTGTAACATCACGTTCGAGATTCATTAAGAATAAACCATTGACCAGCGGGGCATGACCATAAAACATATCTCTCATATAAATAGAACAACCATTATTCTCGGATTTAAATGAGTAGCCATCTCGTATTAAACAAGATCCAGATACAATGTTCATGCTCAAAGCTGGCACTAAATAACAATTATTGAGGTTTAAAACTAATCCCGTAGGTAAATGTAGAGGTAGCGTGCCGACGGAGATCACATCGACCTTGGAACCATTCCCGACGCGCATCGTCACCTCGTCCTTCACCAGTCTCCGCTTATTCCACAGCTCCTACTTTGAGTTACAAATATGAGCAACCGCACCGGTATCAAATACCCAGGAGCTACTACAAGTACTGGTAAGGTACACATCAATTACATGTATATCGCACATACCTTTAGTGTTGCCATCCTTCTTGTCCGCTAAGTATTTGGGGCTGTTCCGCTTCCAGTGTCCCATTCCCTTGTAATAAAAGCACTCAGTCTCAGGTTGGGGCCATTCTTTGGCTTCTTCCCGGCAACTGGCTTACTGGGCGCGGCAACTCCCTTGCCGTCCTTCTTGAAGTTCTTCTTACCCTTGCCTTTCTTGAAACTAGTGGTTTTATTGACCATCAACACTTGATGTTCCTTTTTGATTTCCACCTCTGCTGATTTCAGCATTGAAAATACTTTAGGAATAGTTTTCACCATCCCCTGCATATTGTAGTTCATCACAAAGCTGTTGTAGCTAGGTGGGAGCGACTGAAGGATTCTGTCTATGACCGCCTCGTCCGGGAGGTTAATGTCCAGCTGGGACAAGCGGTTGTGCAACCCAGACATTTTGAGTATGTGCTCACTGACAGAACTATTTTCCTCCATCTTACAACTGTAGAACTTGTCGGAGACTTCATATCTCTCGACCCGGGCATGAGCTTGGAAAACCATTTTCAGCTCTTCGAACATCTCATATGCTCTGTGTTGCTCAAAACGCTTTTGGAGCCCCGCTTCTAAGTTGTAAAGCATGTCGCATTGAACAAGGGAGTAATCATCAGCACGTGACTGCCAAGCATTCATAATGTCTTGGTTCTCTGGGATGGGTGCTTCACCTAGCGGTCCATTTAGGACATATGCTTTCTTGGCAACTATGAGGATGATCCTCAGGTTCCGGACCCAGTCCGAATAGTTGCTGCCATCATCTTTCAGCTTGGTTTTCTCTAGGAACGCGTTGAAGTTGAGGTTGACATGAGCGTTGGCCATTTAATCTACAAGACATTTTGCAAAGGTTTTTAGACTAAGTTCATGATAATTAAGTTCATCTAATCAAATTATTTAATGAACTCCCACTCAGATTAGACATCCCTCTAGTCATCTAAGTGATACATGATTCGACTCAACTAGACCGTGTCCGATCATCACGTGAGACAAACTAGTCATCATCGGTGAACATCTCCATGTTGATCGTATCTTCCATACGACTCATGTTCGACCTTTCGGTCTCTTGTGTTCCGAGGCCATGTCTGTACATGCTAGGCTCGTCAAGTCAACCTAAGTGTTTTGCATGTGTAAATCTGTCTTACACCCGTTGTATGTGAACATTAGAATCTATCACACCCGATCATCACGTGGTGCTTCGAAACAACGAACTTTCGCAATGGCGCATAGTTAGGGGGAACACTTTCTTGAAATTACTATAAGGGATCATCTTATTTACTACCGTCGTGCTAAGCAAATAAGAAGCAAAACATGATAAACATCACATGCAATCAAATAGTGACATGATATGGCCAATATCATATTGCTCCTTTGATCTCCATCTTCGGGGTGCCATGGTCATCTTCGTCACCGGCATGACACCAGGATCTCCATCATCATGATCTCCATCATCATGTCTTCATGAAGTTGTCACGCCAACGATTACTTCTACTTCTATGGTTAACGTGTTTAGCAATAAAGTAAAGTAATTTACATGGCGTTATTCAATGACACGTAGGTCATACAAAAAATAAAGACAACTCCTATGGCTCCTGCCGGTTGTCATACTCATCGACATGCAAGTCGTGATTCCTATTACAAGAACATGATGAATCTCATACATCACATATATTTCATTCATCACATCCTTTTGGCCATATCACATCACAAGGCATATGCTACAAAAACAAGTTAGACGTCCTCTAATTGTTGTTGCATGTTTTTCCGTGGCTTCTATAGGTATCTAGCAAGAACGTTTCTTACCTACGTAAAACCACAACGTGATATGCCAATTTCTATTTACCCTCCATAAGGACCCCTTTCATCGAATCCGATCCGACTAAGGTGGGAGAGACAGACATCCGCTAGCCACCTTATGCAACTAGTGCATGTCAGTCGGTGGAACCTGTCTCACGTAAGCGTACGTGTAAGGTCGGTCCAGGCCGCTTCATCCCACGATGTCGCCGAAACAAGATAAGACTAGTAGTGGCAAGAAAATTCACAACATCTATGCCCACAACAAGTTTGTGTTCTACTCGTGCATAGAAACTACGCATAGACCTAGCTCATGATGCCACTGTTGGGGAACGTTGCAGAAAATAAATAAATTTCTATGCTTCACCAAGATCAATCTATGGAGTCATCTAGCAACGAGACAGAGGAGTGCATCTACATAGCCTTGTAGATCGCACGGAAGCGTTCAAGAGAACGGGGTTGAGGGAGTCGTACTCATCATGATCCAAATCACCGATGATCCTAGTGTCGAACGGACGGCACCTCCGCATTCAACACACGTACGGTTGGTAAAGACATCTCCTCCTTCTTGATCCACCAAGGGGAGGGAGAGGTTAATGGAGATCCAGCAGCACGACGGCGTGGTGGTGGAAGCAGGAGCGATCTCGGCATTGCTTCGCCAAGCTCTACGAGAGGGAGAGGTGTTGCAGAGGGAGAGGGAGGCACCAGGAGCAGGGGTGCGTAGCCCTCCCTCCCGCCTCTTTATATAGGGTCCCTGGGGGGGTGCCAACCCCCTAGAGATTGGATCTCAAGGGGGCCGGCAGCCAAGTGGGTGGCTTGCCCCCCAAGCCAAGTGGGGCGCCCCCCACCCCTAGGGTTTCCAACCTTAGGCGCAGGGGGAGGCCCAAGGGGGGCGAACCAGCCCACCAGGGGCTGGTTCCCCTCCCACTTCAGCCCATGGGGCCCTCCAGGATAGGTGGCCCCACCCGGTGGACCCCCGGGACCCTTCCGGTGGTCCCAGTACAATACCGGCGACCCCCGAAACTTTCCCGACGGCCGAAACTGGACTTCCTATATAGAATTCTTCACCTCCAGACCATTCCGGAACTCCTCGTGACGTCCGGGATCTCATCCGGGACTCCGAACAACTTTCGGGTTACCGCATACTCGTATCTCTACAACCCTAGCGTCACCGAACCTCAAGTGTGTAGACCCTACGGGTTCGGGAGACATGCAGACATGACTGAGACGACTCTCCGACCAATAACCAACAGCAGGATCTGGATACTCATGTTGGCTCCCACATGTTCCATGATGATCTCATCGAATGAACCATGATGTCGAGGATTCAAGTAATCCTGTATACAATTCCCTTTGTCAATCGGTACATTACTTGCCTGAGATTTGATCGTCGGTATCCCAATACCTCGTTCAATCTCGTTACCGGCAAGTCACTTTACTCGTACCGTAATGCATGATCCCGTGACCAACCACTTAGTCACTTTGAGCTCATTATGATGATGCATTATCGAGTGGGCCCAGAGATACCTCTCCGTCATACAGAGTGACAAATCCCAGTCTCGATCCGTGTCAACCCAACAGAAACTTTCGAAGATACCTATAGTATACCTTTATAGCCACCCAGTTATGTTGTGACATTTGGTACACCCAAAGCACTCCTACGGCATCTGGGAGTTAGACGATCTCATGGTCTAAGGAAGTGATACTTGACGTTGGAAAAGCTCTAGCAAATGAACTACGCGATCTTGTGCTATGCTTAGGATTGGGTCTTGTCCATCACATCCTTCTCCTAATGATGTGATCCCGTTATCAATGACATAAAATGTCCATAGTCAGGACACCATGACTATCTATTGATAAACAAGCTAGTCAACTAGAGGCATACTAGGGACATGTTGAGGTCTATGTATTCACACATGTATTACGATTTCCGGATAACACAATTATAGCATGAATAAAAGAAAATTATCATGAATGAGGAAATATAATAATAACCATTTTATTATTGCCTCTAGGGCATAGTTCCAACAGGGATATCACAATATCTCTTATTTAATTAATGCATCTATATACTTGGTAAAGGGTGGAAGACTCGGCCTTATGCCTGGTGTTTTGTTCCACTCTTGTCGCCCTAGTTTCCGTCATACCGGTGTTATGTTCCTTGATTTTGCGTTCCTTACGCGGTTGGGTGATTTATGGGACCCCCTTAACGTAACAAGGCCCAACCTTGGTTTTACCATTTGCCTCACCACCACCTATTTTTCCCTTGGGAGTCGCTATCTCGAGGGTCATCTTTATTTAGCCCCCCCGGGCCAATGCTTGTCTAAGTGTTGGTCCGAACCAGAGCCCTTTGCAGCGCCCCCTCAGGGAAACTTGAGGTCTGGTTTTAGTTGTACGGATTGCTCATCCGGTGTTGCCCTGAGAACGAGATATGTGCAGCTCCTATCGGGATGTAGGCGCATCGGGCGGTCTTGCTGGTCTTGTTTTACCATTGTCGAAATGTCTTGTAAACCGGGATTCTGAGACTGATCGGGTCTTCCTGGGAGAAGGAATATCCTTCGTTGACCATGAGAGCTTGTGATGGGCTAAGTTGGGACACCCCTGCAGGGTATAAACTTCCGAGAGCCGTGCCCGTGGTTATGTGGCAGATGGGAATTTGTTAATGTCCGGTTGTATATAACTTGATACCAGATATGAATTAAAACGCATCAACCATGTGTGTAGCCGTGATGGTCTCTTTTCGGCGGAGTCCGGGAAGTGAACACGGTTTTGAGTTATGGTCTCTTCACGACTGTTCCGCTTGCTTCTCTTCTCGCTCTCATTTGTGTATGTTAGCCACCATATATGCTTAGTCGCTGCTGCAACCTCACCACTTTACCCCTTCCTTTCCCATTAAGCTTTGCTAGTCTTGATACCCATGGTAATGGGATTGCTGAGTCTTCGTGGCTCACAGATTACTACAACAACAGTTGCAGGTACAGGTTATGCGATGATCATGACGCGAGAGCGATGTTTGCTTGTTTTGGAGTTCTTCTCCTGCTTCTTCTTCGATTAGGGGATAGGTTCCAGGTCGGCAGCCTAGGCTAGTAGGGTGGATGTTGTTTGAGTTTCTATTTGTGTTTCATCCGTAGTCGGATGGTGCTCTTACTGATGTTGTATTCGTGTGGCATTGTATGCCTTTTGTATGTACCCCCATCTATTATGTAATGTTGATGTAATGATATCCACCTTGCAAAAGCGTTTCAATATGCGGGTCTATCCTTGGTGAGACCTTCGAGTTCCTTTTGGATAGGGTCGCATATTGAGCGTGACATACGTCTCCAACATATCTATAATTTTTGATTGTTCCATGCTATTATATTACCCCTTTTGGATGTTTATGGGATTTACTTTACACATTTATATCATTTTTGGGACTAACCTACTAACCAGAGGCCCAACCCGTGTTGCTGTTTTTTTTTTGCCTATTTCAGTATTTTGAAGAAAAGGAATATCAAACGGAGTCCAAACGGAATGAAACCTCCGGGAGCGTGATTTTTGGAACGAACGTGATCCAGAGGACTTGGAGTGCAATTCAAGAAGCAGCTGAGGCCTCCACGAGATAGGAGGGCGCCGCCTGTCTCGTGGGCCCCTCGGGCGTCCACCGACATACTTCTTCCTCCTATATAAGCCTACGTACCCCGAAAACATCCGGGGAGGCAACGAAACACAATTTCCACCACCGTAACCTTCTGTATCCGCGAGATCTCATCTTGGAGCCTTCACCGGCACTCTGCCGGAGGGGAAATCGACCACAGAGGGCTTCTACATCAACATCCTTGCCCCTCCGATGAGTTGTGAGTATTTTACCACAGACCTACGGGTCCATAGTTATTAGCTAGATGGCTTCTTCTCTCTTTTTGGATCTCAATACAATGTTCTCCCCCTCTCTTGTGGACATCTATTCGATGTAAACTCTTTTTGCGGTGTGTTTGTCGAGATCTGATGAATTGTGGGTTTATGATCAAGTTTATCTATGAATAATATTTGAATCTTCTCTGAATTTTTTTATGTATGATTGACTTATCTTTGCAAGTCTCTTCGAACTATCAGTTTGGTTTGGCCTACTAGATTGATCTTTCTTGCCATGGGAGAAGTGCTTAGCTTTGGGTTCAATCTTGCGGTGTCCTTACCAAGTGACAGAAAGGGTTGCAAGGCACGTATTGTATTGTTTCCATCGAGGATAACAAGATGGGGTTTATATCATATTGCTTGAGTTTATCCCTCTACATCATGTCATCTTTCTTAAAGCGTTACTCTGTTCTTATGAACTTAATACTCTAGATGCAGGAAGTAGTCGGTCGATGTGTGGAGTAATACTAGTAGATGCAGGCAGGAGTCGGTCTACTTGTCATGGACGTGATGCCTATATACGTGATCATGCCTAGATAATGTCATAATTATTCGCTTTTCTATCAATTGCTCGACAGTAATTTGTTCACCCACCGTAATACTTATGCTATCTTGAGATAAGCCACTAGTGAAACCTATGGCCCCCGGGTCTATCTCTTATCATATTTGCTTCCAATCTACTTTCATTTGCATCTTTACTTTTTTGCATCTATATTATAAAATACCAAAAATATATTTATCTTATCTTACTATCTTTATTAGATCTCACTTTCGCAAGTGGCCCTAAAGGGATTGACAACCCCTTTATTACATTGGTTGCGAGTTCTTTGTTTGTTTGTGTAGGTGCGTGGGACTTTTGAGGAGCCTCCTACTGGATTGATACCTTGGTTCTCAAAAACTAAGGGAAATACTTACGCTACTATTGCTGCATCACCCTTTCCTCTTCAAGGAAAACCAACGCAAGCTCAAGACGTAGCAGCATGCAAGTATTGCAATTAATACATTGGAAAACATAAATTTTTGAGGAAAACAAAAGCATTAATTGGGTGTTCTTGCAAACTACAAAAGGTATTCCACCACTCACCATCTACCTTGGTTGGTGAGATTTTTGAATTGAGCCCTATAAGGCTGGTTGTAATGGGGAGTATAATATATATATACTAGTAGTATCATGCATATATATGATAGTGTAGCTAGGATACTAGCTACTTCCGTAATGCATTATATCATAAGTTAACATCTTAGGTTGCCTTACTAATCACACAAAGTAGTAGTACAACATTTAATATGACACGGTATCATGATATGATACCACATCCTCTCTTGTGTGCCACATCATCCAGAAAGTCTAATTGGCATGCATGATACCACTTATGATAGTACCATTACAACCAGCCTAGCTAAACCGGAAAGGAGGGAGTATGAAACTAGCTAGCCACAATGGAGAGTAGTACACTGGTAACATACACATATCCCTAGACTATATATGTTACTACCTTCATAGTGGGTAGTAACATAAGTGTAGTGTCATGCAAAGCTCCATTTCTTAGGTTACAGACTCATATTGCATTGGGACATGTGATGCTACAATAACTATCTAAGTTACTGAAACTATCTCTCTCCTCATAACTTATTGCCACATAAGCAAGTTTGCTAAGTTGGAGTCGGTGTTACTGCTGAAGTTACTCCCACTGTGGCTAGTTTGATACTAGCTAGTCGTCTTTGATATACTAGCTACCTCACTAAGAGCATGGCTAATAATACAGCCAAGGGTCAACTATAAGAAGTTGACATGTCATATACAGCCAACCTCTTAGCGGGTATGTACAATAAAATAAGTTTTATATACGTACTAGTTTATCAATAGTTGGCCCACCTTACATCCTCACAAAGTGTCTTGGGTCTCCTGTTGCAGCTGGCTCTACTAACCAAGAGCCCGCTTCTCTTCTCTTTCCTCAAACTAATAAGCACATATATATTATTCTATTCCTTATAGCCAGACTACCAACAATGGGAGTAACATAGGTAGTAACACCACACATATCTAGATAAAATAGATGATGTGGCAAGCAATAAATGAAGAAATGGAGGAAAGTGGATATGTGCGATGTTATTACCTATGTTACTCCCACTATGGGTATAGTCTTACTATAGTATGAGACTACCCACAATGGGAGTAACATAGGTAGTAACATCACACATATCTAGATAAAGTAAATGATGTGGCAAGCAATAAATGAAGAAAGAGAGGAAAGTAGTAACATAGCTAGTTACTAGTAGTATGAGTAACATCACATGTACATATCAAGGCAAGATGTGTCCATAGCCTAATAAATGAAGTGTTGCATGTTACCACACATATATGTTACTCCCCACTATATAGGTAGTAAAATAGACTAGTGTAACACATGGGCATGTTATTAGTCTATGTTACTACCAATTGTGGCTAGTCTGAGTAACATCACACATCTCAAGGAAATATGAGTCTATAGCCTAATAAATAAAGTGTTGCATGTTACTACACATATGTTACTCCCCACTATAGAGGTAGTAACATAGACTAGTAACATTCTATGTTACTACCCATTGTGGCTAGTCTTATGTCACTCTATTGTGTACTTACTTGCTCTAATAATGCATAGTATCATAGAGTAGCTAGTATCATATGTAGTACTTTATTTATATTGTCATGCATGACACATAGTAGCATAACATTTAGTATGATGCGGTTTCATGATATGATACTTAACCCTCTCTTTCTTCATTTAATTAATTCTATGATAGCTCATTAAAATTGCCTAGTTGGCATGCATGATACTAGCTATGATACCCCCTTACTATCAGCCTAGCAAAGGTGTACAGATCATTTGTGCATCACTTTGTGAGTTTTCACCTGTTTGTTCGAGAAGCGGGGAGAAGTTTCAAACATTTCGGCCGTGAGGTGCGGCCACTGGTGTAGCCCTAGTTGGTATTCTAATTACAGAAAATTCAGATGGAGTTCGGACATCATCAAAATCGATGTGTGCCTGTGGCGTGCTCTCACGACCCCATGGAAAAAATTGGTAAAGTTTGGCACAAGTTTTGATGACCGCCCCTTCCAAACCGAGCATCTCACATGAAGGATCATGGTTTTCCAAAAGGAGACGCGTCAATTCAAACTCCTGTGACCGGTGACTTCATCATTTGGCGTCATAAAAATTTCCACGGTACACAATCACCATTATACCACGGGTTTGATTTTCTGGCGCATTTCAGGTATCGTTAGCTATATTTAAGAGATTTTTTGATATTACGTGCATCTTGTGCATAAAAATAAAATTACAACCAGAACTTCATGTGCTGTCAAAAGGGATGAGGATCGTCGTTCAATCTGGGAGCGTCCAACGATGCAGACATACAATCCGTGGGGTTTGGGTTATGGTCAATCAGAAAGCACGACTCAGATCGTGGGCGGGGTGGTGGCGGGGTTTGGTCGGCACACGGCTTTCATCAACGAACCGTGTGCCATTCGCACACCAGATTGCATATTTTTGTTCACACATACTATAGTGAGATCGATTGAGTGTGCTACCTCTATGATATAATAATAATAATAATAATAATAACAAACAATTCAGATTCATTGCCAGAGCTGACAGCATATCAAGGTCAACATATTAACAGTTCTTACATCAACATAAAACCGGGCATAACTCACAAATTCAGTACACGCGACAGTTCTAAATTGAACGAATTAAGTTGCAGGGTAGGCATAAGACTAGTCTTACAGCTTAATTCCCATGTACATGGGGAACTGGGATCATTAAGTTGACCCTGAATGAACTTGGTTTTTTTGATGATTTTAAACTTCTTCTCTATTGCACTGGTGCATGATCCCTTCGCTGGCAACTCATCAAATTCATCATACTCGTCCTGATCGGCAACATCGTCAACACCCAGTACCCTTCTCTTCCCATGCATCACTAAATGTCCGTTCTTATGCAAAGGGTCTTCCACAAAGAAAATCTGGGAAGCATCGCTAGCAAGAATGAATGGGTCCGCGTGATATGCCATCGTTGTCCTGTTAAGATAGGTCTTCCTATACTCATCAATCCTTACCTGACCAAGAGGGATCCATGCGCACCTGAATAATGCCACCTTAACTTTCACATAGTCAAGCTCCCAAATCTCTTTGATGGTTCCATAGTATACCCTTTTATCAGCTTCATTTACAGTCATGCATTCTATTCGAACAGAGTTGTTCTGATATGAGGTCTCCTTATCATGTTCCTCAGTGTAGAACATTGATAATCCCCAAGTGCAGGGAATCATCGTAGCAATTCCCAAAGGTGGAAGTGATAAGTATGGAGTGTCGAACCCACAAGGATCTAAAGGTAAGATCAATATTCTGTCAAGTCCTATCTGCCACTGATATGACTCTAAGTACATCGAACATTTGCTTCCATCTAGAAACAAGAAATAAAACTACGTTGTGGGTATGAAGAGGATAACTTTGCATGATATCGAAGAGCTAAAACATAAAATTAGGTGCTGTTATCATAAAGTTAGAATATATTACTAAATAATATAAATAGCAAGTGTGGAATAATGATGGATCGGTGTGCGGAATTGTCCTAGGCAATTGTTAACAAGACCGGTAGTCGTCATTGCAATTTGATACGAGGGAGAGGCATAAGCTAACATACTTTCTCTTCTTGGATCATATGCACTTATGATTGGAACTCTAGCAAGCATTCGCAACTACTAAAGATCATTAAGGTAAAACCCAACCATAGCATTAAAGCGTCAAGTCCCCTTTATCCCATACGCCACAATCCCCTTACTCGGGTTTATGCTTCTGTCACTCAAGCAACCCACCATAAGCGAATCATGAATGTATTGCAAAACCCTACAGTGGGAATCCCTCACGCTTGAGCGACACGGAGGGCACAATAGGACAACACCAAAATAAAACATACAACTCGTACCAATCTAGATCATCAATAAACCCAAAGACAAAGGATATCTACTCAAAACATCATAGGATGGCAACACATCATTGGATCATAATATGTGGCATAAAGCACCATGTTCAAGTAGGGATTACAGCGGGGTGCGGGAGAGTGGACCGCGTAAAAGAGATGAGGATGGTGATGTTGATGAAAATGATCACCGCGACGATGATTCCCCACCCGATGGCACTCCGGCGCCACCGAAAGAGAGGAGGAGAGGTTCTCCCCCTTGTGCTTCCTCCTCCATGGCTTCCCCCCTAGATGGGGAGAGGTTATCCCTCTGGTCCTTGGCCTTCATGTCGATGATGGCCCCTTCGGGATCCTCCTCCATGTCCTCCGGTGATGATGGCCCCCTCCGGCAGGGTGCCAGAGAGGGCCTAGATTGATTTCTCATGGCCACAGAGGCTTGCGGCGGCGGAACATCCGATCTAGGTTAATTTCCATTTTATTATTGCCTCTAGGGCATATTTCCAACAGGGATATCACAATATCTCTTATTTAATTAATGCATCTATATACTTGGTAAAGGGTGGAAGACTCGGCCTTATGCCTGGTGTTTTGTTCCACTCTTGCCGCCCTAGTTTCCGTCATACCGGTGTTATGTTCCTTGATTTTGCATTCCTTATGCGGTTGGGTGATTTATAGGACCCCCTTGACAGTTCGCTTTGAATAAAACTCCTCCAGCAAGGCCCAACCTTGGTTTTAACATTTGCCTCACCACCACCTATTTTTCCCTTGGGAGTCGCTCTCTCGAGGGTCATCTTTATTTTAGGCCCCCTGGGCCAATGCTTGTCTAAGTGTTGGTCCAAACCAGAGCCCTTTGCAGCGCCCCCTCAGGGAAACTTGAGATCTGGTTTTTATTGTACGGATTGCTCATCCGGTGTTGCCCTGAGAACGAGATATGTGCAGCTCCTATCGGCATGTCGGCGCAACGGGCGGTCTTGCTGGTCTTGTTCTACCATTATCGAAATGTCTTGTAAACGGGGATTCCGAGACTGATTGGGTCTTCCTAGGAGAAGGAATATCCTTCATTGACCGTGAGAGCTTGTGATGGGCTAAGTTGGGACACCCCTGCAGGGTATAAACTTTCGAGAGCCGTGCCCGCGGTTATGTGGCAGATGGGAATTTGTTAATGTCCAGTTGTAGATAACTTGACACCAGATACGAATTAAAACGCATCAACCGTGTGTGTAGTTGTGATGGTCTCTTTTCGGCGGAGTCTGGGAAGTGAACACGGTTTTGAGTTATGTTTGACGTAAGTAGGAGTTCAGGATCACCTCTTGATCATTGATAGCTTCACGACCGTTCCGCTCGCTTCTCTTCTCGCTCTCATTTGCGTATGATAGCCACCATATATGCTTAGTCACTGCTACAACCTCACCACTTTACCCCTTTCTTTCCCATTAAGCTTTGCTAGTCTTGATACCCATGGTAATGGGATTGCTGAGTCCTCGTGGCTCACACATTACTACAACCACAGTTGCAGGTACAGGTTATCCGATGATCATGACGCGAGAGCGATGTTTGCTTGTTTTGGAGTTCTTCTGCTTCTTCTTCGATTAGGGGATAGGTTCCAGGTCAGCAGCCTGGGCTAGTAGGGTGGATGTTGTCGGTGTCAAAACCGACGGATCTCGGGTAGGGGGTCCCGAACTGTGCGTCTAGGCGGATGGTAACACGAGGCAAGGGACACGATGTTTTTACCCAGGTTCGGGCCCTCTCGATGGAGGTAAAACCCTACTCCTGCTTGATTGATATTGATGATATGGGTAGTACAAGAGTGGATCTACCACGAGATCAAGGAGGCTAAACCCTAGAAGCTAGCCTATGGTATGATTGTTGTTGTGTCCTACGGACTAAAACCCTCCGGTTTATATAGACACCGGAGAGCGCTAGGGTTACACAGAGTCGGTTACAATGGTAGGAGATCTACATATCCGTATCGCCAAGCTTGCCTTCCACGCCAAGGAAAGTCCCATCCGGACACGGGACGAAGTCTTCAATCTTGTATCTTCATAGTCTTGGAGTCCGGCCGATGATGATAGTTCGGCTATCCGGACACCCCCTAGTCCAGGACTCCCTCAGTAGCCCCCGAACCAGGCTTCAATGACGACGAGTCCGACGCGTATATTGTCTTCGGTGTTGCAAGGTGGGTTCTCCTCCAAATTCCATGTGCTCACCGAATAGTGTCCGGCTTCCTTAAATGTTGCGCTCCTTGGCTTCTACATCCAATAATGGCCCTCTTCCATGTGTCGTAGGAATGCGAAAAGCCAGGGTATTTTTACGTTTTACCCCCTAGCTGCGCGAATAAGCTGCCTATAAGAGGAGCAAGGATCTAGATCCGAATCACACCATCCTCCTTCCGTGAGTACTCATCGAAGCGCCTCTGACAAAAATCCATTCCATCATGGATAGTCGACGCGACTCCTCCTCTCGTGCTCCCAGCCCTCAGCCTGGAGATTCGAGGAGATGTTCAGTCCCGCATAGCGAGCTAGTGACGCTCCAGGCCGAGGGATACCTTCCCCCAGCCTTCATGGTTCTGGTTCGAGCCGGACTGGCCACCTACAAGGGCAGGAAGCAGGCGGAGAGCGTCCCCAATCCCTCCAAAGGAGAGCGGGTATGCTTCGTCCCTTATCTGATAAGAGGACTCGGATTTCCCATACATCCGTTTCTCCGGGGGCTCCTGGAGTTCTATGGACTCCAGCTTCACCACCTTACACCTGCCTCCATCTTGCACATCGCGGGCTTTGTAGCCCTTTGCGAGCTGTTTTTGGGCATCGAGGCCCATTTTGCGCTGTGGAAGAAACTGTTTTGCCTCGTACCCCGTTCTCACGAGGGGTCGATATATCAAGTGGGCGGAGCCGAAATATGGCACATCGCTGGGACTGGATATCTATCCGGAACCCCAAAGAAGGCGTCCGAAGACTGGCCTTCGGAATGGTTTTATATGGAAGACGCCCCACTGCCGGACCCAGTTCGGATCGGCCTCCCGGAGTTCAGCAATGCTTCTCTGAAGAAACGCCTGAGTTGGCGCCCGCGGAGCCCTCAACGGGAAGAAGACAGGGGCGTCCAATATCTGATGGGCTGGATAAGGTTACTGGCCCATTCCGGATTGACCATGATTGGAGTCATGGCCACGTGCATTATGCGTGGGGTGCAACCGCTCCAATATAGGGGCCATCCCATGTGGGATTTCAACGGGGAGAATGACGCCACCCGTCATGGACGCAAGGGGCTGGGATCGGCTGCCGATTTGGTGAAGATCCTGTCCAGCTTGTACAAGGGGGATAAGGAGGACTTCCTCCGCACGAGTCCATTGAATGGATTCTCCATGAATAACCTTCGAAGCTGGGTAAGCGGATGTTTATTTGTCCGATCCATCTTCCCACAGTTAAGTGTCTCACTTCGTGATTTCGACGCAGGAGCTGCGCCGGGACGTAGAGGGCATACACAGCCCGACTCCACAACCCGAGGATCCGGGACGATCCCTTGATCCGGCCTCCGAGGAGGATCCAGACATAGAGGTGGAGCTGATCGACGGGGTGTTCCACCAACTTAGCGTGGACAATGCTTTAGTCACCATTACGGCAAACTACCCCGGTTTAACCCCGGCTTCCCAGGTAACTGCGACCGAGGTCTTGTCATTATTACTCATTGTCACATCCCTAGTTCTCGTATGCTCAAGGCTAGCTAGTCATTTGTGCATCATGTTTAAATTCCATTTAATTCTGAAATGGGGATTTGTGAAACCCTCAGAATCATTTTTGGAAATGACCCAAATAAAAATTGCTCCAAAAAGGTCCAAGAAAATGCTCATGTTGCTCTCTGAAAATATTGGACAGAGATAAAAATGAAACCAATATTTTTAGGACCTCATAAGTATTTATTTTGGGCATTTGGAATTAATGCAGTAAATATTTGCTTTGTATATATATTGTTATATATATATAATATTGTCCAAAAATTATGCTAGTTAATGAGGAGCTTTGGAATAATACCACTAGCACCTGCAAAAATTGGCATAAGTAAATAAAATGATTTAATATTATTATTAAATCAAAACAAATGTCAGAAAAATAGAAAGAAACAAAAATAGGAAAATCTTACCTGACGTTTAGCTCCTGTGCGGCCCAGCGGCCTAGCAGGCCGGCCCAGCCAGCCCAGCCCAGCCGCCTCCTCCTCTGTCTTCTTCCTCGTGCCTTCTGGCACTGTGCGTGTCGCGCGCGCGCTCGCCCACGGCCACGTCTCCCGCCACCTCCTCTCTCCCTGTCTGCCTGCCCTCTCCCTCCTCGTCTGGATGCCCCGAACGTCGCCACGCGCCGCCCCGGTCCTCTTCCACTCTCTCTCGCTCTCCCTCCTCCCCTGGACATCTCTCTCTCACGGCCGAACGCCACCGACGCCACCGCTCGCCGTTTCCACGGCCACTGCCTCCCTCTCGTCCCTCCGTCGTGTCCACGAGCTCCGTCATGACTCCCTCGTCCTCTCCGCCAAGCCGTGCCTCGCCGGACGCCCCGTGGAGCCGTCGCCGTCGCCTTCTTTGCCTCCGGCCGCCGCAGATCGCCATCGCCGCTTTGTCGTCTCCAGCACGTCCCCGGCCACAACGAGCAGCCCTACAAGTCCGTCATGAGCTCCTCTACCTAGCCCCCTACCTCCCATGCTCGATTACGCCGCGTAGCCACCGCCCCCTTCGATCCCGAGCACTCCTCGCTGCCGGCCATGTCGCCGTCCTGGCTACGGCCGTGCAAGCACGCGTCCGAGCGCACCACCGCATTCAGTGCGTCCTCAGGAGCCTAACGCACGCACTCCGTCGCCCGTCCGTGCACCGTAGCCCTCTTTTCCTCTCCGCCCGAACTCCGGCGCTGCCGCGAGCTCCGCTCCGGCGAGCTCCGGCCACCCCAGCTCCCCCTACCTGCTCCGCTGGCTGCGCGAGACCCCGGGCTACGCCCCGGTGCCCTTAGTCGCCGCCCCCGTAGCCTGTAACACGGACGACGCCGCGTCCAGAGGTCGCCGGCATTAACCTCGCCGGCCTGACGTGTGGGTCCGGCTTGTCAGGTGATTAGCTTAAGCTAATCACCACCTAAGCTAACTCCCTGACACTGACAGTGGGACCCAGCGCCACTAATCATTTA